>NW_013668765.1:107030-119291 GCF_000517525.1 Limulus polyphemus
GTGTTAAAAGTTATTATTTTAAAAGCAATAGTTCTGACAAATTTCATTGCATAACTCGGAAGAAGTCGTATGTTGTGTGTGTAGTTCAATTGTAATTTGACGTCACATAATTCGAACTTTCTATATTTTTCTCATTGCCTTAAATGAGTATTGTTACATCATAGCATCTCGTAGATTGTAGTAAGTTCTAGGTCTCAGTTGAGTAATGTATATATATATAGGCAACCAAATGAGTGCAAGTTAGGTTAGAAAACGTTAAGTTAGTGATAATGAAGTTAGTTTTGTTGTAACAGGCAATATTAAAAATGAGTTTCACAATAGTATTGTAATAATAGAAATGAAGGAGAATAATTTGTCTTGTCAAGGGGTGTTATAAAGTAATTGGACTTGCCTGTGTGGAATTTGACGAAAGGTTGTTTGGTTGTTTTGAATTTTGTGCAAAGCTACACGAGGGCTATCTGCACTAGCCATCCCTAGAGGGAAGGCAGTTAGTCATCACCACCCACCACCAACTCTTGGGCTACTATTTTACCAACGAATAGTGGGATTGACCATCACATTATAATAGCCCCACAGCTGAAAGGGCGAACATGTTTGGTGTGATGGGTATTGAACCCGTGACCCTCAGATTGCGAGTTGAGCGCCCTAACCACCTGGCTATGCCAGACCTTGACAAAAGGAGACAATTACTTGAAGTTTTGGATACAACTGTGGTAACCCACTGGATAATGTAAATGAATCTATTACAGGTTGTGAAGTAAGAAACAGAGTACAGAAAAATAATTTGTCTTTTCAATTGTGTTCTAAAGAAACTGAACTAGTCTGCGTGGGCTTTTGACAAGAAAGAGAATTACTTAAAGCTTTAGATACAACTTTGATAACCAATAGTGAAACGAATTTTGGTACTTACCTTTAACTTGTTTAGAGTATATTATTTTAAAACAAGTGGATTGTGTGCTGTCCATTTATTGTTGACATTTATCGCCAACAAGTCACAGACATCTACTGTAAAAGAATCTCAGCCCATGTTCAAAACCTGACAATTCTAATGATTTGGTTTTGGAATTTTGCACAAAGCTACTCGAAGGCTATCTGCATTAGCTGTTCTTAATTTAGAAGTGGTAGACTAGAAGGAGGGTATCCAGTCAACACCACCCACCGCCAACTCTTGAGCTACTCTTTTACAAAGAAAAGTGGAATTTACCATAACATTATAATGCATCCACAGCTGAAAGGGTGAGCATGTTTGGTAATGGAATTCAAATCCATAACCTGCAGGTTGCAAGTCAAGCACCCTAGTCACAAGGCCCTGCACTCTAATACATGTAAATATTTGCTTATAGTTTAATTGCTCAATTTGATAATAACCTTTATCTATTTATCTCAAAGATGTTAATATGTATTTTAATAGCTAACAGAACTTTTTCATTTATCATAATTTCAGATATTTAAAATATTTTCCAGCAAAGCAAAACACATATTTAGCATCAAATGTAACTAAAATTGCAAAATATTTTTTGACTTTGACTTTTTTGAAAAGCTATCACATTATTCAAGTAATTTCCCATGTTGAAATGCCCACTGGTCATAGTTAAGCATGACAAGCAATATGACATGTAACAAAAACACTGAGATTTTCAAAACATTCACTAACACTAAAAAGAGCAAGGAAACAATAATAATATTCTAAAAAACTGAACTTCTTGAAGCAAATTACAAAACACATTGAGTGGTTGGTTAACATTTTCTTTATGTTTTGTTATTAGTTTTGTAGAAGGTAACAGATCTTCCAGTTCAACTAATATCACATTTAATTAAAGAAAAGAAATGAAAGTCAAGGTTACTAAATTAGATTTAATGTTCAAAACATTTAAGAAGCTTAATTAGTTTTCAATCTAAGTGAATTAACTCTTTCAGCACGGGCTTGATCCCTGGGACCGACCTCATAAATATTTTGTGATTTTTATATTTTTCATGCTATAACTTTTAAATTAGTAAGCATACATTCACGAAATTTGGCAGATTATCAGTAAACATTACAAGGCTTTCATATGCAAAATATCAGATTTTTTTTTTATAAAGTCTAAAAGTTTCTTAAGCAATGTTTTTCTCATGCCTTTCTTCTTTTCGCATGTTGCCTATCCAACATACAAAGTAATTTTAATTTTGAGATTAAAAATACTTTTATGCATCAGAAAATTTTCAAATTTCACATGCAAAATTTTTATAGCATCCAGATAGAGATAGTTATCACATGCTCCTTAAGAAAAAAACTTACATCTGTTATTTTCACTAATGAATCTCGTAACAACCACAAAAAATTAGGAAATAAATATAAATTATGACTTTTTCATTCTAGAATTCCTACAAATTATAACGCAAAAACACAAATGTTCAGACTAAATAGCTAAAATCTCATAACATTATACATTTATATATCTTTATTATATTGACCTTTCAGCCATGCCTGGCTAACAACACAGAAGTTACAATGACGTGGCACACATGCACTCATGTTACCGTATCCAATAATATAAAACTGACCTTTAGTCTTAACAAAATGACCTGTCTTAGCTGTATTTTAGTGAACTAGTGTTTTCTAAAATACAGTCACATTTCAATTATTATACATATGTATAAAACTTATTACTATTTACAAAGAACTTCTTAAACATATTTTTCTTAAAATATTTGTTTTTAGGTTTCATATATATGTTTCAAATAAACAAAAAATCATAAATTACTATACCTATACCATAGAATTCCACTATAATTTATCAAGCTTAGTAATTAAGCTGTATTTGGATCTAAAAAAATATGAAATTTTGAGCAGACTAAAGACTCACCTTACCAACAGGAAGATTTGTATCAAAAGAATGAGATAATGTTATAATACTTGAAAATGGCTGAGAAAGCCACTAGGGGGATGCTCTGAGCTTTCAACTGGTTATTCACATGTCATAAACAGAATTAAATGTATATACGGGAGCATTTCCAAAAATGGAAAGAAGTGAGCAGGACCACTGTATTTGATTCAGTACATGAGCAAATAAAAAAGATAGGAGGTTCTTATTTTATATTCTAGCTTATTAATATCAGTAATTTGAGTTCCTAATTCATATGAAACTATAGACTTTGTACCTTGACATCAAAAACATCTAATTTGAACCAGTGTTGCATTCAACATACCATGTGACACACAAAAATTGATGTTTATCTGTGTGTTTTTAACATCTATTTTTAAATTAAGAGATCAAATAATGTTTAATACCAAAATTTGAATTATAATCTACAGTTTGATACCAAACTTATTGACATAAATTCATAAAATAGTAGTTCAATAAAATTTTGAATGCACGTCAACAAATGTGATGACATGGCCTTTGACCCGTAACCTGTGTCGAAAGGGTTAAGTGTTTATTCTTGTGTGGAAAAGGCAGTAAACATCTTGTACAATGTTTGAGTAATATGATTTTTCTATAAGCCACAGAAGAAAGCAAAGCTTCATTAAGTGTGAGTGGTCAAATTGTCTTACTGAATCTAATATTTCTGTATCATAGTTTCATTTGAGGTTTTTTTAAAGGTTTTAACAGCTATGATAGCATCTCATATGTAAACTGAGTGTTTTTTGTATATCCTTTTTTTATATTATGAAAGATCTAAAAACTAAATAAGACTGGTAAATCACTAGTACATAATACAAAAATTATACTAACATTGTTTAGTTTGATATTTCAGATATTTGGCCTGGATAATAATACCTAACTGGCCTGGATATGATTTGGAAATTCAAGACTCAAATGTCATTTATGAAATATTACTTTTCTCGGTTAATGTTCTTCTCTGCTGTAGTGATTTTCAAATATCTCAGTTTTGGTGAATAATTCATTGTTTCATCAAAATATATTTCACTAACCTACATCTTCACTAGCAAAAATAATCAACCTTCGAGCAATAAATCGAGGATCTTCCCCTCCTTCTAGCAATCGAGCTAGCCAATAGAGAGAGGCATTTTCATCAGAACCTCGCATTGACTTAATGTATGCTGATATTGTGTCATAATGCTGATCACCTGCAAATAGTAAAAATAAAAAATCTAAGAAACAGCGAAATGATCTACAGAAGCAATTTCCTGTGAAACACTAAATGGACTCATTAGTGTAACTGATATTCAGTAGTTTCATCTACTAACAAAATAAAGATATCAAATAATCAGTTTGAATCAGTGGTTCATTTCTGTCAGTTTTAAATTTTTCTTTTTTAATCTAAAGAGTGGAATACCATAATTAATTTCTAACCTGCCTTGGTTGCACTGGGAAGTTATTTGACTAACACAGTTAATTGCATTACACCACTCCAACATCATCCCAAATAACAGCCTCAATAACACTTATTTTCCAAAACTCAAAATCCACCAATCCCACCCCACCCAACAACATGGATCCGGTGCCTTTATTTTTCTTCTAGAAATCAAGCACTGGTCTGAGCTATAAATTAATTTTAATTCCAAATGGCAAAACTTTAAAAATTGTTGTTATTTTCTCTATGAGCATTAGTTAACCATTAATTTGGAATCTCACATCAACATCACGAAACCTGGCACTAATTTTTGAAAAAAGGATAGCTGAAAATTAGTTTTTATCTCCATTATATATACTTTTCTGTATTAATTATTCTGGATAGGGTATTATCCGCTATATTTTGGTCTTAAGATGAAACAAAAGATTTTGTGACTAAAATACCAATTATATAAAATATTTTATTTCAAAAAAAAAAAGATATTACAACAGCTCATTTACAAGGTAATGAGTTATGGGCAGGCTACAGCCTGATGATTCCAACAACATTATCAGAAAATACTTGAAGACACTGTCACATATGGTCCTCACAGCAAGGTCATATTATAGTTCCAAGAACCAAGTTCACACAAAGAACAAACTCAGTTGTTTTAATCTTTCTAAATTTTTTGTCTGATTGGTCTAAATCCTTTATAAAATGCTATGTTTGCCTAAAATGGATAATGACAAACACATTATTAAGTTCCTTTCACACATATTATTTTAGGTATTTGTGCTAAATACTTTTAAACTAGGTAAAAATGTTCATAAGTGTTTGTTAAAATTGTTAGTCATTGCCATCAATATGTTTGAAGTGTAATTCTTACTGTATCAGATTTGGTGATTAGTTATTTTGTATTTTATGAACCACTTTGACATTTCTTTCATGATGTGGAGTTCCATTTGTGCCCTAAAAATCAAAATAACCTATATTTTCAACCCTGTATGTGGAAAACCCATTGCATTATTCCATATGGAGTATGTCACAAAATATACAACAGTTTTTCCAATTTCTTTTATTACAGCTTACCAAATAAATATGTAGCTCGTATCTCAAAATCAATTTCTTTAGGTGACTCTGTATAATATCTAAGGCTTTTTTACAGTTTGTTTACATGTACTATACAGAAACAAAGCTACTTATCAACAATTTTCTATATTTCCCTCTTCAAAATGGTTACTATCTCCTGTTTACTCCCACATTTATTCCTACTCATTGGAAGGTGTTCTAGCTTTTTATTGATAAAAAAGGTTTAAAATATCATATTTAAATTCTAGAATGTTACAACTAAAAATGACTTTTGAACAGATCATTACTTCGCATGTGGGTAGGCCCTAAATTCTTCCAAACATATGATTTATAACATTTGGAAAGAAAGTCAAACTCTTGTTCTCTATCCATCTAAAACTACTTGAAGTGCTGAAAATGTAATTTATGAAGAAATTATTTTCCTTGCTTGAAATCCTTTTATTTACAAAACATTTTCTTAAAACAAAATGAACCTTGGAAAACACAGAATACTGTGATTATTTCCAAACATGACATAGAAAGTTCAAACTGTTATAAGCAGATGAAGGTGATGAAAAATTTAACCATTACACCTAAAATCACTGTGAGAGATTCATACAAATGATAAAAAGAAAACAGAAATATAAACATAGAAAAATTTTTTCTCTACAAAAATCTACTTTTCAAATTAATTGTTAAATGAGACTTTACCTTTACGATCATAAAGTAAATGTGATCTTTGTAAGCCTTCTTTTATATGCTCAACTTTAATCACATGGGGACAATCATAATTATTTGTTTCAACACAATTGGAAGAAGCAGATTCTACAGTCATTTGAAGGCTGTTTAATGCTGTACGTGCATCACCATCACATACAGCTGCCAACATTTCCAGAGCTTTATTTTCTATACACATTGTAGATCTGTAAAAACAAATGACAGAAAATAAATAGTTACATTTGAATAATACTTTTTTAACCAATTAAACAATAAAAACACTCACCCATAGGAAAATAAAGTAACAACCAAAAAAAACAAGACCTATGAAAAAAAGAGAATTGCAGTGTAGATTTTAGATGAGCTTACCAGCCTGAAATATGAACTGAATAGGTTTGTGCAACTTCATTAATTTTTTTATTGACATAGTGATACAAGTATTAAATTATGAAAGTTCTACTTGGTGTAATACACATTCCATCAAAAATGGCAATACAAATTATTGAAAGCTGACAGGAATAGCCGATTCCTGCTAAGTTTGTCTTAATAAACAAACTGAAATCTGGGGTTTACAGCATAAAGTAAGACACATATAGTTTAAGTGATTAAAACACATGCCCAGTAATGGAGGGTTTGAGTCTGCTCAGTTGCAAGTTTTCACTTATTCAGAAAAACTTAGAATCACATGGATGATGTGTCACTACAAACTTTGTCTCACAATGTGATTCCGATACATCTCCCCAAATAACTGGATAACATGATGTTAAAATATTGGCATAGCTTAATGAACCAATTATATGAAGGTAGAGACTTATAGTACTTTATATCCAATGGATTAGTTAGTTAAAACAGCAGCATGACAAGCTGAAAAACATGTTCAAATCTAAAGCTGTAATTGTTTTCACTATCTTTGAAAATTCTAGGAGAAAATGTTTATTTGGTTATTGGCCACATGAAGCAAATTACTGTTATTCAAGCACTGGAATATTATTATCACTACATTGCCAGCAAATTGTTTTATGTTCAAACTACAAAAATTCAAAAAATTTTTGGTTTTCATACATCATTTTTACACTCTAAGTTTCCCTAAGGACAAATTAAATGTGTTCAAGTGTATTACTTGATTTCTGTCAAACATCAAATATTTTAGTTCAGTTCCTAGATGTAAGAATTTTTACCAAATCAATGATTAAATATAGTTAATAACATCATATTTAGGGGGACAGATTTTATTTTTTAAAATGTTGGTTTTCACCTTGTCACAGTAAAAAGATGACAAATCTCATATATTCTTTTAACGTTTGTGTATTATTGTATGTTCTGTATAATTAGATTATTTAAAAGACAATCTTTCAGAGATCTGATTAGTGGCAGTGTGGTTATACTAAGATTTCAACGAAAAGGCTGCTTTTGTAGGATTACCTCAGGAATGACATTTTTGCATGCTTACATTTGCTCTCATCTGATGAGAGTAAACACCAAAGACTGAATTCATCTAGAGCTAATCCAATGAAAAGTTATTATATACAAACTATGCTTTATCAAACTGAGTATGGAAATAGAGCATTAAGAACAAAACTGAAACTAAGATCATATTTGTATGAGCTCACCACTGTAAGATATTGTATTCTAGTATTTACATTATTTTTAACCTATAAAAACTATCAAAAATAACATTGATGCATCCCTGTGTACTAAAGCAAACTGCAAAAGCCCATGAAGTGCTAAACAATCAACTTTTTCAAATCCTTTCACCCTCCAGCATCTGACATATATGATGAGGTCAGTGACTGAAAAAGAATATATATATAATTGCAAGGAAGCATCTTAAGACATTTTCCATAATACCTCAAGTGCATTTGCCTTTTCCTTGTCCTATTAAAACTGTCAGTATCAATAGTGTGGTATACCAAATTAATTGCCGTGTGTTCATGGGCTAACTGCAAAACTAAGTATTTAAGTTACTGAAGAGAATTATTAAACTAAAACTTGATATCTTAAACTTATTCTTGTCTTCGTCAACAGGATAAAAAGAAATTCCCACTACATTCAAGGGTTGTTAAATCACTTTACTTTAAAACAATCGGATGATTTTATTAACCTAAATGGAATCATGTGTAGAACAAAGATTTAGACATTTTTTGTTATATAATATAATATAATAAAACAGTTTGAGGAGAAAAAAGATTATGCTGTACTACAAATAGATCTTAAACAATTCAAAAACCTTTACTACGGTTTGTCTACAAGCAGAAAAATGTTAGTGTTCATATTTATTTGTAATATCTTTACACATACCTCAAATCAATAATAAATGAACCAATAATGCAGTGTTGCAGAAATGAGTTTTACCAATTCATTATTTAGTGCAATAACAAGTTTGTTTCATAATTTTATCATGCTGTTAAAATTTCCATGTCAAAACTTTTTCATCAATTCAAATAAATTCTATATAATACAAAACAAGCCCATTTAACTTTTTAATTGTTACTAAAACACCTATTTAAGAATTTAATATGGTGAGAAGTGTATGAAAATTTACAAACCCTGAAGAGCTACTAAAGTTGGTGGCATTTTCTTTCTCTTTGTCCAAAACTTCTATGTTAAGATGTTTCAATGCTCTAGCTAAAATATGCATTATATTACCTTCAGAAAGTTTCTGAAAGACAACAACTCTACATCTAGATAACAGAGTCGAGTTCAGAACAAATGAAGGGTTTTCAGTTGTTGCTCCTATAAGGATGATCGTTCCATTTTCCACATGAGGAAGTAAAGAATCCTGCAATTATTAAAACAAAGATCAAAGCCACCTGTTTCTTAAACAAAACTACAAATATTAAAACTTTCTTTTTATTTATAAATCTTGTCAGTGGTTCATGAGATTGAAATGTGTGCTCATGACTCTTGTGTAAGTACTACAGATACTGTGAAGAGATTACAAAAACATACATCAGAATACAGTATGTAAAACAGAAATACATGTACACATTGTTTTAAGATCATCCAAAAATGTACATCAAGGGAATACTACCATTCTTCTCATGAAAGAGACACAAGTTGAATGCTAAAATAGAAAACTAGCCTATACTTCACTATACAGATAGAAAACCATTTCCAGAAATGTTATAATTACATCTTTTAGTTGAAATCTTTCAACAATCAATCAGGTACCATGTCTTATCTAACTCCAATGATTACACAGTCTTGCAATGGTTTTATTGTCTTGCAATTTTTACATGTTCTACAGTAATTCCTATACTCTGAATCCGAAAATGATATCCATTTTTCTCCATCACATACAGATTTTTCACAAAATGTCATATGTACTTTTACATAAGTGAATCATTTTAATTGAAATTGGGTCACATTTTGTTATGCTTAAAATGTTGACAACCACCGGCTATAGATTTCTCTAGACCAATTGCGATGAGAGAGTTTTATTGATCATTCTAGAACCCATGAGAAACACACCACTAGTATATAAACAGTTAACAGGCTGCATGACATGTCATTTCTGGATAGTATTTGTTTGTGCATGCACTTTGACATTATTTTCTTCTTTTCAATAATATTTATTCATCGCTATGGCAACAAGAGGATGTGTAAATTACCCAAACATATTCTGTTATATTTGTGGTAAATTTTTGTTGGTTCTCAGATTAGGAAATTGACTTTGGATGAACAGTTCAAAGGGACAATGAGGAAAGTTGAAAAAGAAGCATGGATTGCCTTTAAAGATGTTATTGACAAATTTTTAGAAAACAAAAAGAATCCAAATTACAAAAATATTGTCAATAAGATGCTCGATAAATTCAAAGAGTTGGGTTGTAATGTAAGCTTGAAAGTTCATTTTTTACACTCACATATTGACTATTTCCCTGAAAATCTCAGGGGCTATCAGCAAAGAGCAAAAGGGAAAAGTTTCATCAAAACATCAGGGAAATGGAGAGGAGGTATCAGGGTTGGTGGGAAATCAGCATGATGGCTGATTACTGCTGGTCATTGAAATGAGATGTTCCAGATGCAATACATAAAAAAAAGACCACAATACGTAATTTTGAGACTATAAGATGCAGAATTCACAAAAAAAATCAAAATGAATGAGGATGCATATTCATTTGATTTTAATGTTCTTCCTGTTTTCTTCAGTTTGTTTGTATTTTTGTTCATTGTGGGAAATGAAATAATAATTTGATCTAAGTAAGTTTTTTTTCTTCCCAATTTGTAAGAAATCTTTATGTGATAGAAAAAAATGAATATTATTTTTGAAATCTGCATAGCTGTATTATGGAAAATCCGTTATTAAAACCAAAAAAATTTATGAAGTTTAAATTCCCAGGCCTATGTTATGTAATACTAAATCTTATTCAGATTTTGTAAACACTTTAATTATGAAATATTATTATTATGGAGACAATTCTTATAATAAAATTTAATAAGCTAATAGTTTCTGAATATTTCTCATAGTTACTTCTGATTTTGCTGAATGATTAACTTCAGCTTGAAGTTATTATTTCACTTCTTGTATAAGAACTTGCACTAAAAATAATTATAAGCAAAATGACAAAATGTGATAACAAGTAAAAAAAAAATACATATGTAACTTTTGCTAGGCAACTAGTCATGTAATCCTAGACTGAGAAATGTTTAAATTTTCAAAATGAAATAACAGCAAGAATAATACAATTTCAAAAATGTAATATACTTTAATTTCTTTTAAACTTCAAAACTACATATACATGTGCTGAGTGTAATAAAAAAAGGTGATCTTATAGACTTGAAATAACCTTCAATATTCAAATATGCATGGGAAGTTAGAAAAAAAAAGAAAAGAAACATTTCAGATGTTTATGGAAGTAATATAACAATTTACAAAATCAAAGAAACACAGATATAAGATGTAAAAGTACATTTATGCAATCAGTCTAGGCTACTGAAACTTGTTAACTAAAATACTTTTAATCATTGAAACACAGACATACAGTATCAACTTACATGTACACCATCATACTGGTCAGTTGAAAATGGAATGGTTAACTAAACACTTTGAAGCATCAAAGCACAGAAACAAGGTGTAAAAGTACATGGACTTGGTAGCTGGCATGAGTAAAGTAATGTAGATCAAAAAATTCTTGAGTGACTGTTGTTTTGTATAAAAAGAAAGAACTCAAATAAAAGGCAATAGAGTACAAATTAAAATATCTAAATAAATAAAAGCTATGTTTAGTTTTATTTTGTGAAGCATTTTGGACAGATACTCTTTGTGAAGCAATAAATACCATGTTATATAGAAACTAGGCTAAGAAAGAATCATTGAAGGATTAGAAGGGGGAGGGAGATGAATGTCCATTAAGCTTCAAGCCTGTTATATACAGAAAGTATGTTGATGACACTGATTTTCTGTCTTATTGATAATATCTAATGCTTTCTTGACTATCTCAATTCACAACACCCCTCTATACACTTCACCCATGAAATTGAGACTAATAACTCTATTCCCTTTCTGGACTTTCTTGTTAACCTTTATGCTAATGGCTTTTCAATTTCTGTCTATCATAAAAACACATTTACTCGTCTTTTCACTCAGTTTGACAGTTTTATACCCTTCTCTTTCAAATGCAACTTTATTCTCTGTCTATTATATAGTGCCTACAAACTTACCTTATCCTATTTGGCCCTTCACAAAGAAATTACTTCCATACAAAAGATTCTCGTTCGAAATGGCTACCCTATGCATTTCTTGGAGAAAATAACTTCCTCATTCCTAACGAATTTGTTTGTCAAACCACCTAAAATACCCACTGTACCAAAACTTCCCTTAAACACATGCTTACCATATCTCAGGATACAGAGCTCCCTTATGACGAGACAGTTGAAAAAGCTATGTAACACTTACTGTCCCCAAATTGACCTGAAAGTCATTATGAAACCCGACCTTAGACTAAAAAATGTTTTCACCTATAAAGATCATTTGCCAACTGTCCATTGTTCACATCTCGTCTGCTTATGCATGTGCGAAGAATGTAAGCCTCCTATATTGGTGAAACCAAACATCACCTTAAAGTACGAGCATGTGAACTCAAGGGCATATCTATAAAAAAGTGAAAGAAAGGTTACAAACCCTCCCAACTCAGTTATCTATCAACACAATACAGAAACAGGACATTCAATTTCTCTTTAAAATTCTTTCAACAGCCA
>NW_013668765.1:120266-129305 GCF_000517525.1 Limulus polyphemus
ATTGAGTTACAGAGCAAAAATAGTGTGAAAAATTGGTCCCCATATTAACACATAAGAGATTTTTTTTTTCTATTTTTGTGACCTTGACACTCTAAAACTAATTACTTCTGTGTTGGGAGATAGTCCAAATGAATATCAAATTTCATCCAAATCCATTCAGCCATTTTCGAGAAATCTTGTTGACAAATACACACACAGAGATGAAAATATAACCTCATCTACCTTTGGTGGTGGAGGTAAAAAACTCAGTCTCATAAAATGCTAAGACAAAATGTAAACAAATTAGGTTAGAGACAGATTCAACTCGAGTTGAATTTAGTAATAAGTTGAATTGATATGTGTTGATCTCTCATGTAGAGGCCAGCTGCCTTGCAGAAGGTATTAAAAAGAAGAAGAAGAGAGTTCCTTCACTGATAGTACCAGTGGCCTTCTTTCTGTTCATTTTAAACTTTTACTTTTCATAGCTATACCATACATTACTTTGTTTTGGGGTAATCTCATTCGTGATTAATGTTAATGAAGGCTTCCATGGTTGACATTTTTGCTATATTAGCGTAAAGGGATTACCAATAGAATTGTGCCAGGTCTGATATAGGGGCTTCTTTTGCCAGCTTCCTCATTTAGTTTTACTACTGTATGTCCTGACACATACATCCAAGTGATGCTCTTTCCATACAACTGCTTTGCTTTTTGGCATCCACCTGGGAATTGCTCTTTCTTTGTTATGGCAAAGCTACTAAGTCTATCTGCCAGTAATTTTGAACCACTGACAAGAGGGAAGGCAGAACCTGCTACCAACTTTTTTGCTTGTACATACCATAGTTTTAAGAATGCTGTATTGATTGATTGATCAAATATAAATAATTAATAAGGCCATTGATTAATCGATTAGCAAATACCACTAATTGCTCAACGCTACAACCAGACAAAGTGGAGAGAAAAGAAAAAAGGTCAAGAAATATATATATATATATATATGTTGGTTTTGCTTCTTGTGTAAGTGTCTGAGAAAAGTAGCTAATGCTTTTTGTTCTACCTTCGGGAAATATCATTTTTAGCAGAAATTCAAACAGATGCAGCCAATCTATTTTGATCAAACAAACAGGAAGTAGCATGGTGTTATACTACCTTAGCTCCATAGTTGAATGTTGAATTCATTTTATCATATTCTATGTAGTGCTACCACTGGCAATTGAAATTCTTAATATAGGCAAAAAAAATAGCACCATACAACAATACCGGTTAATACTTTAAGAATTTTTAGTTAATACAATGTGTTTCTAATAATGTAGTCTGATAATAATGCCTACCCAGACATTTAATCTACATTTAATTAATCTAATTAACTTTACAACATTCAACAACTTACCTGCTGTAATTTATTAAACCGGTGGATTTCATCTATAAATACAACAGTTTTCCTTTTAAGAATTTTTTTGTTCTATTTTTTTGCAATTTCAACGATGTCTTTGATATCTTTCACTCCTGCTTGTGTTGCAGAAAGTTCTACAAAACATGAATTCTGTTGTTGCTTGTTTTTCTTTCCTATAATGTTGGCTAATGTAGTCTACAAAAAAAAAAAGAAGTGAAATTTAGGCATAAAACAGAAATATTTCTAAATATATATAATTACATTTTTAACAAAATAATATTCAGAAAATACTATATTGCTTGAAATTCAACAGATGCAAAACTGTTTCAAAATATTCAAACTTAGCTTACTTAATTTATCTTATTAAAAATAAACTTTTGTTCAATAGAAATAATACTATTTTCATTAAGTTCCAAATATTCTAATCTCTTTACCTTATATATAATTTTTAATGACTTTAAATATTTCAAACAACAGAAAACAATAAATAACAAGTCACCACTGTTGTAATTATTTATTTCATACATTTTCTGATTACATGTACTTATGAAATTTTAAACCTCACAGTAGTGGCTTATTCTTATACCATTCAATATTGAGCTTTTTGTTTTTTGCCAGTTATAATATTCAATGTACTGAACTGTTCAATACCACTAATTTTCTGCTTAAAATACTTTAAGGTCCCCTGAATAAGTTAGTGGGATTAATTGCAATATTGATTTCTTTATGACTCATGTCATTAAAGCCCATGTTACTAACACAGTCACAGACCCATAAGAAATTTGACGAATAAAAGAGTTCAGTAAAATATTTAAAAAAATTGATAGGGCCTTATAAGCCTTCATCAGTAATTATAGGGTTAATTACTGCACCTGGTGTAAAAGGTTACCTCTGTGAAATCTGTAAAATAGTCAAACACACTTGGAAAGTGTGATACTTATTTTCATGCACTATATTTATGAACCACAATCACCACAAATTGCTTGCATGTGAATATTCTCTGTAAATACTGTCCATTACAATCCCAATAAAATTCCTCAACTATTACTTATTATTTAGGCATTACTGCTTTTTAAAGAATCTTGAAAGCTAACAAGAAATTTAACATTTTGGCAATATTTGGGTATATACATTATTGTTTTACAAGTTTCTATAACAATGTAGATTTCTATCTATAAGCATACTGAGGTATATTTTACCAAGTGTTACAAAAGCCTAATTCTAAGATTTATCATCATATTTTAATTTTCCATTTTACAAGCATTTTCCTCCTTGAAAAGGAAAGTAAAATTCATCATGTTAATCACTGCCTTTGTATGTAAAAACAAAGACAGAATGCATACACATTAAAAGAATGACAAGTTTTATCTCACTTGAAACTAACTTGACTTTTGGATGATATATCTGTCATGAACAGATGTTTTTCAGTGTTTTTGTAAAACAAATACTAATAATAAATGCTAATAATGTAATACCAAACCTTTCCACAACCTGGAGGTCCCCATAATATCATAGAAGGTATGTTATTCACTTCAATGAGAGTCCTCAGCATACTTCCTTCACTTAAAATGTTTTCTTGACCTTCATATTCTTCAAAATAAGATGGTCTCAAAACATCTGCTAAAGGAGGAAATTTTAATATGCTCTTTTTTGCTGATTCGATGGATTTTGAATCCTGTAAAACAAAAGAAGTTTTGTTCCTGTAATACTGAATTCAAACTATATGTTACTTACTTTTTAAACCATCAGGCTTGCCATTACTAACAACTTTTCTGAAATGTGAAACCACTATAAATGTCCCTTTTACTCAAAGTTATCTGCAAAGGTTCAGCAACTGCCCACTACAGTTCTCTAGGTAGAACAATATTAACAAGTTTTATGACCCTAAAGAACTGATGAGATACAAAAACTAACCCAATTTTTCACCAACAGTGAAGGGAAGTAAGTGGACAAATTAAATCAGAACTTCTTTTTTCATCTGTTCAAGTAACAGTTTTTAATTTCACTCCCTTTTTTAATACTTTACTGTTAGAATATCCACATTAAAACAGTTTAAAAATGTCTGCATCAAACAGATAGCCATAAATCCTCCTTCCCCCAAAAATATATATCTGTCAAACAACAAAATGCACTGGTGGATGAATTTTAAATGCAAGATATTAAGATGAAACATTGCAAAATATTGGCCTGCTCAATTTTACATAGGTGTTAAGCAAATTCAGTAAGCAGAAATCACCACACCAAGGTTCATATATTTAGTGAAACACAAAATTTCTCTTCCCTTTTATGACTTTTTAACAATTTTAAAGACTCACAACTGGATTTTTATATCTACTGTTCAATAAAAGATAGCTAATAATCAATACCATTTTAATAATCAATACCATTTTCTGTATAATAAAATTAAAAATAATATTTGTGTGGTAAATAATGCCAAATTAAATCTAATTTCAAGGAAACATTTCAAGAAATTCTCATGATTACTTGACATTAGACGTGGATTGAGCTTTGTATTGATTAGAGGGAATCAGTGAATATATATGAAGTATACAACTAGCATGTGGCTTGTTGTAAGTTATCTGTTTAAAACATTTTACATACAATGTTGAGTAAACAAGTCAGCCATACTAAGATGTCATAAAAAAAATAAAGTTATATAAAAGGACATACCCTGTAAACAAGTAATGTAAAAGCAGGTGAATTAAACAAGAAACGTTTAAGGAATATATATTGGATATAAAGAAGTGGCCAAGTTTCCCCCAATTTCTCCTAATTTCCCCACTTCTACATTACATTTTTTAGAAGGCTTGCCCCTTTCATATAACTTGGTTCCGTTTTTATGTCACCTTTTTATACAGTTGATTATTTTATTCTAATTTGGCTTTTTTGTACTGTGGTATTATATTTTCAGATCCACTGACTTCAAGTAATCAGGTAAGAGCTACAGAATAACAGGAGGTTTTGACAGAAAATGATTTCCTGATCAAAATCTGAATTCTCTAGCCTCAGCCGAGTTCAAAGCAAAGAACATAATGAAACAACCTGTATTTTTTAACAAACAGCAATCAAGGATTAAACAAGTGTATCTTTTGGGTACTTTTACTTGATAGCTAGCAAATCAATCTTCAAGTTAAATATTAATAAAATCAATCATAGATCTTTAATCTTAATCTAATCTCTCCTTAAAAGCATATCATAGACTAAAATTTAAAAATCTTTTTGCCATCTCAGGAAACGTGGCATTACATACGAAAAATACCAATGTCATTCTTTTAAAGTTGTATGACTTCCCACACGTTTGATGCTCACTACAAAACAAGGGATGTTGTGTTGAATCCCTGAGGCATCATCTGACTTGCCAGTTGAAAATATCACTGTTGCTTTCTATACAATAAGCTCTACTTTACAACTTTTCTCATGAGAAAGTATTTGTGATATCTTAATTGAATGAACTAATTCTGTGAGTAACTAGGACAACAGAAGCTTAGTTGCTCCTTTGATGGACTTTGCGTATTAATAACACATGCTCAATATGCAAAGAAATACTGAGCAGTATATGTAAAATGTTTTGATTGTTATTTCAAAACTGATTAAAAATAAGATTCCATTCAAAATAAGATTTGAATCCCAACTGTCAGGGTAAGTTTTGAAAAAAATTGCAGCATCATCAACCACTATGCCATTCCATCATTTCACATTTTCTGTGTGCCCCTACGCCCTTAGGTCATAAGTTTCAATCTGTGGAAAGCAATTCACATTAAAATTATCAATGAATATTTATATATGATATCAGTATATGTGCAGTAGTTATCAAACTCTAGTTTAAATTAATATCTACCAGTGGAATTTTGCTTTGTTCTAATCCTACAGTATGATTTGTCATTTCAACATGGAGAACAGCAATAACTTTATTACTTTTTTTCAACTGCTTATTTCTTTCAACCTAAAACAGATATAAAGCTACTGTTTTTAACATGATGTGTTCCTAAGTGGCACTTGAGCATTTGGAAAAGCTGTGGCAATGCCCAAGATTTGGCCAAAAGCTTGGTCTTGTGAATGTACAGTCATGGTAGTTATTCCATCCTTCTTACGTGGCACAATCACTACTATGACTCCAAATATTCTATTTTTAATTTAATAATTAGTTTTATGAATATTATTGTTAAAATGTATAATTGTTTGTTTTTACTTAGTTTTGTTATTATTATTTTTTTTACACTCATGAGAATTATTTTCTATTGTTAGTTAAGTATAGAATTAATTCAAATCATCCTCAGCTGGCTAAGCCTTGTGAGATATTGGGGTTATGGCCAAAAATACTGTTAACAATGACAGTACCTAACCAATTAATCAAAGCAATCTAATAATTACAAGTTTTTGTTTTTTGTCAAAAAGAATACTCCTAATTATACAAATATATTAATTAATATTATTTTCTAAGTTAAATTTTAGTAGATAGCTTGCTTTGATCAGACGTTATTGATATCTACATGTCAGTCAATGTTAATTATCTTGTAACCATATGTCATTGGAGCAGATTTTATTACATTTATAAACATTTTATTGGTCAGAAAAATACAAGAGCTCGATAAAATAAGTTGAGAGAAAGAAACGGATAAGAAACTTATTTCAACAATTTATAATTACTTTGCAGGAGTAGGATGACAAAAAGAGGATAACCTACTTTTTACCAAGACTTGATTAACATGTTCTTTAAAGAAAGTGGTGTTCCTTTGAGGGTAATGGCAGAAACATCATGCAAATATTACTTTAAAAAAAAGCAATACCCTTAAACATCACACAACCTTATATTTTAGTATTGCATGTATATGTATGTGTGACAGTTTTATTTTTTTTAATTTGTATGAAATGGGTAACATATATCAATGGGCTTTGTTTTTAAAATTATTTTGGTCTGAATTTATAATGAAAAGATCTATTGGAAAGGTGAGGATATAAAATTTGAAGCCATTGTGTAAAACAGATCTCACAAGAGTAACATCTAAAAGAAATACTACAGCATCCTGGCCTCGATCATCAGTACAACATGAGGATTCAGGCTCAGCTGTGATACAAAACAGGTGAAACACATCAGAAACAAAACTACACTTCAGTTTCTTTTTATCTTTTAGACAACTACAATTTCTAACTACTTTAATAAATAGAAAGACTAACATTAAGAGCAGATAGAACACCAGGGCCAGACAAGATTTTCCCCAGGATTTCAAAGGTCAGATAGTAGGTCAATAGAATGGGCAGGTTAATATAAGTTGCTTTGTAAATCATAGATTAATATTACTTCTCTAGTGCAAAAAATCTGATAAAAGAAGCTTAAAACCATTTAGTGGAATATGATATCATAAACCAAAGGAAAATCTTGTCTTACAGTTATCTTTTCTTTGAGGTTATTACTTGTTATTTAAAAGGAAAGGAAAGGAAGTGAGCTTTGTATACTTAGATTTTCAAAGAGCTTTTGGTAAGGTGCCACATAAAAGATTAGCTATGACAATAAAACTCGTAGGGGTTGCACTAGATTCATCCATCAAAAGTCCAAAACAGATAAGAAACAGTAAAAACACTGATGAGGCATGTAGCACATTTATATAATTACTGAAAGTTTGGTCATTTAAGAATAAACACATTTATCACAAAAGCTAAAACTTAAAAATATATGGTGTAACCTGGAACTATAATTGATTTAAATAATGCAATTTGCAGCTAATTCTGAGTTGAATAAAAGTAAATTTACAAAATAAATAATATGATGTAAAAACAAATATGAAATAAAGGTGTGTATAAACATACACACAAACACTGAACTTGTAATAAAAGAAATATTTTTAATGAAAGACTTTCCATACTTGAACAACACAATAAGTTATTTGCAATCTGTTCTTGTTTACTGTTTCAATCATGCTTTGTCTGAATATTTATTCACAAATTCTTACATTTAAAAAACAGCTTGTTTCACTAATACAGATAAATATTCTGGAAGCAACTGTAGTATATGTGCAATGACAAAATAATTCATAAATATAAAGAGAAAAGTATGTTATTTAAAAACAAGAATATTCTTCAGGTTCAAAATAAGAGCTTATAAACAACTGAACTTTAACTTGGGAAGAGAGCAGAATGTTTCAAAGTGTCCAAGATTTTGGCTCTAAAATTACTCTGTTTACTATGAAAAAGAAGAGTCAAAATGTATGGGTAATTTATTATAGATATAGGTTGTTTTCAAATTTTAAAACAGCATACAAGATGTCTTTTGAAACATGTATAGGTACTTATTACAAGAGATTTTAAGATATTTTCAATCTCTTCTCTTATTCAGTTAGTTATCTTATTACTCAAGAAAATAACAAAAATACTTAATAAATATTTACTAGTGTTTTTAAGGAGAGAAAAAAATTTAAAAGCTGATCAATTTCTTTAGAGATGGGAAGGGTTTTTCTTTAAATTCTATTTTCATTAAAAATGTACATCTTTTTAGGAAAACTTATGAAATTTCTTAAAATAATGTTCCTAGCCCAGAAAAGATCCCAAACTGTGAAGAAATTTAGTAGAGATAAATTGGGGCTTTAACCATTATTTTCAGAAGTTTTTTGACACTAAAAAAATTTCTAATGACTGGAAAATTGCCAATGTGATCTCTTTTCAAAAAGGACAAGTCTATGGAGGATTTAAGAAGCTACAAACTTTTCAGTTTAACTTCTATTGTTATCAAATTATTAGAATCTGTTGTAAAAAGTCACTTAAACATATGGATGTGAAGATTTACACATAACATGGTTATGATATTCTATTTTGTTTTTGTGATTAGTGGCTTATTGAGGGAAGGCTTTGTTGAACATTATTTCTGTATTTCAACTTACTTTTATCATCTTTTCACTGTGCTATGTGCTCAACCAGAAAACTCCCTATTACAGAACTCTCATTTACCAACTCCCAAGATTAAACTCTTTAGCTCTCCAACTTGTATTAGGTGTAAGATGCAGGCATACGACTTTAAAAATGTAAAATACAACTAGGTAACCCAGATTACCCAACAATGAAGTTTCAAGCACATACCACATCAACTGGCAAAAAATTCCACAAGTTAATATCTCTTAAGTGAAAATCTTTTGTATGATAACAGGCCTAGAGTTTATACATATTTCTTCTAATATTCAAGATTTCATTTCCAACCCTATCCTTCCACTACTTCAACAAATGTCTCAAGGAAAATTTTTTCAAGCCTCAAATGACCTTAAATGAGTCATCTCTAGTTCTTCTATACTTCAAAGAAAACAAATTTATGTCTTTGAATCTCCCTCGAAGCTAAAATGTTTCAAGCAAGAAATAATTTGGGTAGCCACCCCTCTTTGTAGTTACCCAAACAAATCATAAAAAAACAAATTGTCACCCAAAAGAAAAATCAGCTCAATCTAAGAACCTCCCCTCACATATGTAAAATTATCCAAAAAAGAAACATAATTTTACAGATGTGAGAGGGTACCGTATTTTTTGGAATATAAGATGCACCTGTGTATCAGACACACCCTTATTTTGAAGCCAAAGTTTTGGGGGAAAAAAAGGCTACAGTCACACTTGAAAGATTTTTATTGAACAAAAATTCATTTTTGATACTTTAAAAATTAGTATATATTGTTCTAAACACAAAAGAGCTC
>NW_013668765.1:129918-132640 GCF_000517525.1 Limulus polyphemus
TATATATACACATATATTATTCATACCTTCGATGTATAGGACGCAAGCAGATTTTGACATTAAATTTTGGGGTAAAAAAGTGCATCTGATACACCAAAAAATACGGTATGTTTAGTTTGGGCTAATTTAAAGCAATTAAAACTACCAGCACACATCACTTCAAATAACAAGCCATTTAACCAGTAAATAACTAAAAGGATGGAGTTAAATAAACATTTATCTTCCCATCTTTTCAGTTGGTTATTTTAATTTTAGGGAAGCTAACCGAACTTTTGGATGTACACAAGAAATATCACTTTTCTTCCCTAGTGCTGGATATCTTCCCATCTTTTCAGTTGGTTATTTAATTTAGGGAAGCTAACCAAACTTTTGGATGTACACAAGAAATATCACTTTTCTTCCCTAGTGCTGGAAGTACCAAATTGTGACAGTTGCTATTCATGTCAGCTTAACATTCATTCATTTATATATATACAGAACTTTGAGTGACCCCACTAGCTACAATTTCCCAATCAGGATGGTGCACATTTACCACAACCCCATTTTCTTGCCTTTATTGAGTTTCAAACCAGTTATCCTTTTGTGCATTACTTTATTTGCTTCAGTGCCATATCTCCAATGTTTTTCTGACAGTCAAGATAAACAACAGGGCTTCTGCTACATAGCTAGCTTTTTTACAAATAAGTAAAACTAAAAGCCTTATTTGTTACTGTCAAATATACTACAGTACAGCTTAGCAGATATTTTCTTTAGTTACACATTGCAAGTCTTCTTTAAGTAAATCCAAATCCTACTAATTCTTATAACTATTACAGAAATAATAATTCTGAAAATCGTAAAATATATTTAAATAGTTTATAATGTTAAAAAAAAACAGCAGAACACAAACTGCTGCTGAAATCTAAATCAGAAAAATATTTTTTCAAATGTTCCGTTGCACTGTCATTTCAGTAACCTGGTGATATACTTCAATTATTGGCATTTTGTGGAGAATAAATAATTTTTAATTTGAATTAAAATAACAAACATCTAACTAAAACTAGTAACAGTAACATTAATAACCATAACATTAGAAGCGTTTAATAACCCATTAATTTCGGTTGAACTTTTTAATTCTGGAAAAAAAAACTTTTACGTTTAAGTTTTTATTAGTTAACAATTGTGTATTTCATAAATAAAGTACTTGGTTTGCGTGATTTAACCAAAGTTTAGAGGTTGTTGCTTGTGGTCTGACTTTTTCATTTTCAATTTCAGTCTCACTCTCACGAGTCTCAGCCTCAGGTTCTAATCTCAGCCGATTTGGCCCTGAAAACCTCAAATTATTTGTCTCTGGAGAATATTCAGTACATTGTCTTTTAGCAGGATTTTCTATTTCTTTTTCTGATTGAGGTTCTAAACAGTTATCTAGATGCCAATTAATCACACTTGTTTTAATTTTTCTACAACACGCTGGACAATCAACAGTTTCTTGGTTATTTAAAATTCCGCTCATGCTTAACAATAATAATGTCGCTATGATTCTGTAGCGCTACCTGTTGTGACTACTGTAAAATTTAACATATTAAAATTGTAAAAAAAAAACACTTTATAAAACTTTTAACAGAGAAAGGTACATTTTTCCCATATTTTGATTAAGTCTTAAAAATTGATTTATTGTGCTTTTTTATTGGAGCTTATGATCTTTATGTTAATTCTAATTGTACTTCAAATCTAAGAAAATTCATTAAAAACATTTTTGATTTGCCTTTTGTTCATGGAGATATCGCCCTTTTAATTAAACCACTTCACTTTTTCAAAACATCATCCACGATCAGAAGGCGCTCGATAGAGATGTAAGTGTGGATTAGAGTATATTTGAATGTAAAAAAACATTACTTGTTGTTTTGAGTTCAAAAATACATATTTATGCCAATATAATAAAAAATTATATATTCAATTCCAAAAGGTTGCTTTGTTGTTTGTTTGTTTTTTAATTATGCACGAAGCTACACAAGGGTATCGAAACCCGGTTTCTAGCGCTGTAAGTCCGCAGACATACCGCTGTGCCACTGGGGGGCAGGTTGCTTTATTAGCTATTGACAATGGCGTACGTATGCCGCCGCAGCCCCTGCAATTCCAAGGGACCCGACCCAAAAGGAGGGCCCGAATCAGCCAGAATCGTAACTACAAATATAGAGGGGCTCAATTACTTTTTATGCGGGGGGTTATCGCATATAAATAAACGAAATATGTAGTAGACCTCGACAGTAGAAAGTTTCCAGTCGTCTTATGTACGCTAAAAATCAATTAATATTAGGTGAGTGTGTTTTATAGCCAAAACATAACATAAAAACGAACAACAAGGAACCATTTGGTTCTTCAAAGCTGTTCATGTACACCCACCTATATGAAAAGTAAATATTTTTATTTAACCTCTTATTTCTCAGAAAATCGTCGATTCATCTTTTAACTTGTCTCCATTATTGTTGATGGCAATTCATTCTACATGTCAATAACCATGTTAAAAAACAAAACTGTCTTAATTGGAGCCTACATTTTATTTCCCAAATCTTCAACTATTCGGTCTCGTCCTATTATTTTCAAAATACAGCACAAAGAAACCAGGGGTTATTATGTTATCAATCCCTGATTAATCAATCACCTCTTACCCTTCTTTTCCAAAGATAACATTGTTATGTCTCCGTTCGTTAGTTAATTTTCCGTAAATTCGTTCGGACGAAAC
>NW_013668765.1:133640-137333 GCF_000517525.1 Limulus polyphemus
AGCATGGACTATCGTCCTGAACCTAGCCTGTAGACTTCTGACTGATTTTGGTTCCGTACGTGAGTTCTAGAGCCACTATTAGTACTCTATAGTTGTGCCTGTCATTTGCTGACAACTGTCCAAGTATTTCCAGTGGTTGTCCTTTCAAGCTCGTTGCCATATATACTGCTTTCTGCTCCTCTGTTTATCCATTCATTACTGCCAGTAGCTCAAATTGTGCTCTATATGCTTCCCACGGTGCTTTCCCATCGCATTCCTGTGGGTTCCTTCGTACTGGATCACTCCTAGTACTGACATTCATATCTGGGATGTGACTTCTAACGGGACTGAATATGTCTGCATTAGGGTTTAGCTGCGGGGTTTGGAAGGGGCTTGCCATTGTCTGGGGCTGATTAAGTCGATGTTTAATGTATCCTCCTTGTGTAAAAGACAATAAATCATCCTTTAATGTATCTAATTCGCTTTTAGATTTTCTAATGTTTTCCATTTGTACTTCTTGCCACTGTTGCTGCTGACTTTCCTGCAACTGTTGGATACTTTCGTCCTGTTTCCTTTCTTGTTCTAGTTGCCACTGATGTAATCTCTCTTCTTGTTTCTTTTGCTGTTCGAGCTGCCACTGTTGCAGGTTTTCTTGCCACTGCTGTTGTCTCTCTTCTTGTTTCTTTTCTTTTTCTTCCAACAACTGCTGTAATTTATCTTCTTGTTTCTTTTCTTTTTCCTTCAACAACTTCTGTAATTTCTCTTCTTGTTTCTTTTCTCGTTCTTCTTGTTTCTTTTCTTGTTTATTTTCCCGTTCTTCTTGTTTCTTTTGCTGCTCTTGTATTGCTGCCATCAAGTCTGCTAAGCTGTAGTTTGATTTGCCGCTTCTCATTTCCATTTTTTTCCATCCCACTTCTGACACCAATTTGTTACGTCTCCGTTCGTTAGTTAATTTTCCGTAAATTCGTTCCGACGAAACTTTAGCGACACAAGTCCTTTCTTAATAAAACTGGTTTATTCTTTCTGAATATAACTTTACGATACACTTAATTTCAACAGTCGCGCTATAATTCTCAACGAACGTCTCACGTGCTTGACTTCAACAATACTCAGTTCAATTACACATACATTCAATTACTCATTAACTCCCCGTCGCTTCGTGGCCGGTCTTTTATATACAAGATTACACTATATCTAGATGGATCCCAAGATTTAAGTAAAGGACGTGAATGTTCGAGAACGACGTGGTGTGATACTAGTCACGTGACCTCGCTGACGCAACAATATAAATTAACAGATCTTAAACTACTCCTATAAGATAACATTCCATCCGCGGTATTATCCTAGTAGCTCTCCTCTATATATTTTCTTAAATAGGAAGACGAAAACCGTAAACAGTATTCTGACTAATGATTTTTATAGAGATAGCGACCTCTTTTGACTCGTAAACAATATGTCAATAAATACACCTTAAAACCTTTTATATTTACTAATACTGACACAGTACTACTTTAATATGTGTGGTACAGTACAATATCGTATGTTAGCTACTCTCATAGAGATATGCAATTTTTTCGAAAATTCTATTCACCCCTCTAACGTTTAAAAGCGTAGCAAAAGAGAACCTGAACCAGACCATTTATTAAGGCAATTCGAGCAAGTCATTTCCTGGAACGGATGGTCTCGGGAAGGGGAGATTCAATGCCTAGCTGTGACTTTTGATGATCTGCCCCTCGATGCCGTTGAGTAACTGATTGAAGTGCAGCTTGGACACAGTTATAGCTGAGCTGTGCCAATGATTTGATCCACTGGAAAACCGAGCAGTCCACATGGTTGAGTTCAATACGGCATTTCGAGAGTACTTTATAATCTCCCGTGATGATGGTCAAGAAGAATGATGGTATGGGGAGATTTTTGTTGATATACATACAGCGAATGCTGTGACGAGCATTGATGCATTTCCATTCCCGTGAACAGATGAATGGAAGGTGCTAAATGGTTCAATGCTCTATATCTGGCTTCTAGATACTGACAAATCAAGCTAGATGACGAAAGCAGGGTCAAAACTACCTTTAGCACTGGAAATGGTTTGTTGGAATTCTGAGTCATGCCATTCTGCCCACGTAACGCTACAACTATGTTTGAGAGGTGGATGGAGCTTATGCTTAAAGGACTACAACTGTCTTTAGTCTTGTATTTAGTCAAACATTCGAACTCCAAAGTTTTGCACCAGATAAGAATGGCTGGATTGAAGTTGAAACCCAGATAGTGTGTGATAATACACACAGAAGTAGAATTTGTCGGCCATATTGTGGGTAGAAAAGGTACCTCGGTGGATCCGTTGAAGATTGCAGTATTCAAGTTGGGCCAAAATGAGGGAAAAAATAAGGAATGTGTAATTTCTTTGGGTTTGTATTATGTTATCCTCGATTTATGGGCAATTTCTCCAAGATTGCTACTTCAATATCCGCCCTTACTAAAGCTGATGCACTTTTCATTATTGTCCTTGAAGTGTGCTTCAGTAGAAGCTTCCTTACTCACGTATTCATGACAATATTATTAGTTCCTGATGAATACTGATGTCGGTGATAGTGGCAGTGGCGTAGCAAGAGGGGGGGCAAAGGGGCAGTTGCCCTCGGGTACAGGTGTGAAGGGGCGCATAATTTCCTCTGGCCTATAATTCCTATTAGTTAATTATTATGCCCTCCCCCTAAGATATAGTGCAACTGCCCTACGTTAAGAAAATACGACACAGTGTTACGTTATTTGTGTGTATATAACAACAGTTATTACTTTTTTGGTATAATTGAAGCCATTTATAATTTCTTTGCTTATTCAACAACTCGATGGGACGAACTGCAGCAGGAGCTTAACATCTCTGTCAAGCATGAATCAGAAACATGGAGTGCAAGAGAAAAGGCAGTAAAAGTTGTACATGGAAAACTGGATGAATTCCTAGGACTGTTAGAGCAATTAAGTGAGAATGACAACACGGCTGAAACAAAATGTGGTGCTCATAATATTCTGTAATGCATGCTTACATTTGATTTTCTTGTACTTTTGCATTTTTAGAGAAATCTTTTATCATCTCTCAATCGAGTGCAGAAACGTCTTCAGGACCCAAAAATGAATTTGAGTTAAGCACCTGCTGATCTTCATTCTTTGAAAGAGAAATTGATAGAATCACATGAAAAGTCCTGTCAAGAAGCACTTAAAGTGGGCAAGAATTAATGTGAAACATGAGGATTGAACATTAAAAGAAGAAAAATACGTAGTAAGTAAACGAATGCCAGGTGAAAATGCAGCTGATACTGAACAGGAAATTTATCGCATCATGAAGGATGTTATTGATCGCTTGATTGCAGAAATAACAGGAAGATTTTCTCGCATACTAGATTTAGATTCACGGTTTGGTTTCTACTAGATATGCAAAATATTGTTTCTGGAGATTTCGAAGACGGAAAATTGCAAGAAAAATGTTCTGACTTAGCAAAGAGCTATCCAGATGATACTGATGGACCAGAATTGTACAGAGAAATTAAAGACTGTAGAATGTTGATAAGTAGAAGAACAGAGACCGATTTTCCTGAAGCAATGGTTGCAACTGATTTACTAACATTTATAATTTCATAATTTCATTGCAGATTTTGTTAACAATTGGGGTTTCTATTGCTAGTTGTGAAAGGTTCTTCAGCAAGCTGAAATTAATTCTTA
>NW_013668765.1:137774-140042 GCF_000517525.1 Limulus polyphemus
ACATTTCAGAGTTGGGGGCGCCAAAAGTGT
The DNA here is from genome assembly GCF_000517525.1 of Limulus polyphemus. Classification (NCBI taxonomy): domain Eukaryota; kingdom Metazoa; phylum Arthropoda; class Merostomata; order Xiphosura; family Limulidae; genus Limulus; species Limulus polyphemus. Next base: position 137,805 of record NW_013668765.1, read on the forward strand.
TTTTGCCCCCGGGTGCTGAGAACCCTTGCAACGCCACTGGATAGTTGTATTAGAGTAGTACTCTCACAGTTTGAAAATGAGGTTAAGCGAGTGATAGTCTCAGAATAGATAATGCATCACTGAAGTGGCTCATACACTTCAAAAATGTGAAAGGAATTATTGCACATTGGATCACAACATTTCAAGAGTATAAAGTTTTCTTTCCTTGAAAAAAAAGGGACTTTAGTTCAGAGGTATGTGTGTGTGTCCTGGTTGTTCGGAACCCTTCTCCATCTTTTGTATTTTTCTATTTGACAGTAATATACAGCATATTCTGAAACAACAGTTTCAATTTTTAAATATCTATTATCAAAATCCATTAAAATGCAATTTTAAAGTTAATCTTTCTTTAAAAATGGAGAGGATAATTTTTCTATGAATAAAATACAATACAATTTCTATATAACGTTCCTAGAAAGATAAAATATCTGTTATTGTTACATCAGATTCCGCGAACGTGCATCTTTTTTCAATATCTTGTAATTTTTCTTTTAATATGTCCGCTAAAATTTCTAATTAGTCAAGCACCACTAGTGTCTGTATGACTCGAAGCCATGAAGATTTCATACATCCGATTTGAAATCTTCCCTTTCGGGTAGTTCTGGATATGCCACTGGATTGTGTATATATAAAATCGTGTTATTCTGCATCCATCAACAGTACATTATAGTGGAGGTGGGGAGATGTTGTCGTACCCCATGACTCTTGCAATAATAATTTAATGACAATAAGGCATGCATTATGCCTTTTGTACGATTTTTTCCAAGTTTTAATATATCATTTCTATTTCTGATGTTCATCAAATAGATATCCCCCATATTAATGTTTGTCTAATGTTATGAGTGCTTTATATACCCAAACTGACTGCACTTCTCACTGTTTCCCAAACGTTTCTTGCCAAAGGCACACTAACTGTAATAAAAATGTTGTGGGGCAAACCAACTCCGAGCACCTTATGAAAACTCTGTCCAACACACGACTCTTATTACCACGTGAACTACACAGTCTTTAGAGCATAGCGTGACGTAACGTGTCACGCCTGTACACTGAGAGAGCAATAAGACATAGTACATTTTGGTTCCGTCCACAAACTAATTTATATAAACGAAACTTTTTATTTATTTATTTATCGCATGTGTGACTTTTCTAAAAATTCAGGGCACACCTGTTCTTGTCAGACTGCCCACCGGTAGGGAAACACTACAAGTATACAAATTATTTTCTATTTTCATTGTAATTTAAAAGTACCAAACATTGCCTAGTGGTAGCATTGTTAGGATGTGGATCAAACAGCTCAAAATTCGAGACTTGCATCATACCATCGAACATGCTCTACACTTTCTGCTATTAATTAACACCTTTTGAAAACTGTTCAATTGGAAGTCATTGGTAAAAAAAGAAGAGACATATTTGCTGTTCTTTATTATTTCAGGTGAGTTTCCTTGGTTCCCATTCCTTTTGGGGCCGTAGGTGCTTTATAAGTGTGACTGTTTGTTTGTTTTTTTAATTTCGCGCAAAGCTAAACGAGGGCTATCTGCGCTAGCAGTTCCTAATTTAGCATTGTAAGACTAAAGAGAAGGCAGCTAGTCATCCCCACCCACCGCCAACTCTTGAGCTACTCTTTTAACAACGAATAATGGAATTGACTGCCACATAATAACGACCCCACGGCTGAAAGAGCGAGCATGTTTGGTGGGACGACTCTCAGACTGCGAGTCGAGCGAACTAACCACCTGGCCATGCCGGGCCGAAGTGTGACTGTTCAATTTCACTATTCATTCTAATACGAGCAACCCAAGAGATGGTGTTGGGTGATGTTGACTATCGCCCTTCTTTATTTTATCAGCTCAAAATTAGTAACGGCTAGCAAACAAACCTTTTATATATATATATATATACACATTAGCTTTCCACTAAATTATGGTATTAGTATTTTTTTTCTTCTTTTATTTTTAGGCAACTTATTTTGTAATCTATAGTTAATATTTGTATTTACCTCATGGAGACCAGGGGTCACCAAACTTTTTTCACAGTGGGCCAGATAACTGAGAGAATGACGAGCGCGGGTCGCATAACCATTTTCTTCAATACAATACAGTGAATACACAAAAAATAAAGACAACAAACATGTTTACTTTCCAAAAAGTTATCAAAGAAGGCGACGTCAGCAATAAGATAGTTATATCACACCCAGTGCAC
>NW_013668765.1:140566-141210 GCF_000517525.1 Limulus polyphemus
ATAAAAACGAAACAGGACTTTACCGCAGCTGAGCCACTCCACTGCTGTGTGATAAGACAAGTCACAGAATTCAGAATCAATTTCTCCAAGAAAAGCCTGGAAGTGGTGGTGATTAAGTGCATGACCCCGAATGAAGTTCACCGTAGAAACGACTGGTTTCAGTACGCAAGAAATATCTAAGTCTTTCTCACAGAGTGCTTGCTGATGTATAATGCAGTGTATAAACAGAACGCCCGGGAGTTGAAGATCTTCCAACTTAGTTCGTATCTGCCCCACCAGACCCTTCCTCACTCCAGCCATGTTTTTTCCTCCATCAACTGTAACATATTGAAGCTGATTCCACTGAAGGTTATAGCCTTGCAAAGTTTTCTGCACTTCCATGAAAATGTCTTCTCCAGTTGTTGTTCCGTGCATGCTGCAAAAGGATGCCAAATTTTCTGTGATCTGAAAGTCCAAATTAACACCATGAATGAACACGAGAAGTTGTGACGTACTCGAGAGATCAGTAGACTCATCCAGCACCAGAGAATACCACAAGACGTTCCTAGCTTTCTCGCGTATCTGTAACACTATGTTCTCTCCAAGTTCTTCTGTTCTCCGCACAACTGAACTTGCTGAAATGCTGATACTTCCAAACAAATCGG
>NW_013668766.1:0-3443 GCF_000517525.1 Limulus polyphemus
GAAAGTTAATTAACAAACGGAGACGTAACAAACTTATTAATATTGACAAAAGTTTTACATATATATATGGATAGATTATTTAGGTTACATAATAACACTTCAAAAATAACCATCCCTTAAACAATATTCATAATGATGTTACGCATAATGAGAATTATACAAGTATCAAACCATCTTTTCTTTATTGTTGTTTCCAGTAAAATAATGTTAAAAGAAAACATATTAAAGTAGGTGAATAATCCCAGATATAAATGTTTCTAATCCAGTCAAACAAACTTGCAACTTTATTTAGGCTGAAGTGCCTCCCACCTTAAGGACGGTGTATGTACGAACTTGTGTGTGGTTCCAGTTCTGGACAGCCTAAACTCTCTAGCTCCGTATCTTCAATTCCTATCTGACTCTGTAAGAAATTGGCTTTATCCAGCCATTTTATACACACATTTTGGTACCTTCTTTGAAGGGTATTACACATTTGTTGCAACTTGCGGTAGTGTGTGTCATCCTCATTACACACTAGTCCACGTAGACAATTTATCACCTATTCAACATGTTTCTTGTTGTCTTGATGTGATAAGATATTTAATCGCATGGGGTCAGAAGACGAACACTAAGGAAGTCAATAAGCACTGATATGCAAGTTTTTTGTTATTGATTTATATATATATACATATAGATCAAACATTGGTTTCACAGTCAGAAAACACATTGTTATACACCTGATTACAACATCTCGCATTATTCATTTGCGAATTAACTGTTATTCTTCTAACACTCACTATTCACTTGTTTATTACATCATCATTCAGAGTTTTTGCTGTACTTAAATACCCGCGCTTTACACTTAACTAACTCATTGAATCTTTCTACTGTGTCACTTACTCTTGATTGTTTACTGTTGATGGTGTTTCACAATTTATTTGTGATAGCGGGTGACCTCACCTCTTTTCCTGGATGTCCACCACTCATTTATTCCTTATAATTTGACTACAGTGTTATTTAATAATTTCTGAACTTATTGATCGATTTGATATCTTTAGTAAATTTTTATCTCTAACCAAGAAGTCTGATATCTCGTATCCTCTACTCATTTTGTCTGCCCAGATCGTTTAATTCTACTGCCTCAGTTTCTTTCGAGTAGATAATACTTTTAGAACTTATCCTAGCAACATCCTTTTTACTTAATTCCCTCATCTGTATATTTTTTACAGTTTAAGGGCTGCTAATCTGCCGCATGATCGACACAACAGTTTGCATACTAATACAATTACTAAGCATAGTGTCACCAATATCACATTAGTCTGTCACCATGAGTTGACCTCCCGCCAGTAAGTCTATAGATTTACAATGCTAAAATACGGGCTTCGATTCCTTAAGTAATTTATTCTTGTAATTTGTCCTTAACTCCTGTAGAGTTAGATTTTTATACTTAGTTTGGGTATAGTATTGTTCGTGGGCATCATGAGAAATTTTTCCAGGGTGGGGGCAAAATCCAAATCAAGGGATGATGTACCCTCCTTCAAAGTTTTGTTATTACTGTCAAGAGAATAAGCAATCTCCTACAATCAGACTTGATGGGTTTAATATTTGTAAGGATAGTTTAAACCATACTGCAGACTTGCAGCTATATATATACTCAATAAAAGTAGATTTTGGTTGATCCCGATCACACTGTGTCAGGGCTCAGGGGATATTGACAAGAGTGAGAATTACCATGTCCAATATCCAAGAAGCTGCCGTGGTAGCGACGTTTTTCAATATTTAGCTATAGGGTAGAGATTTTAATTAAAGCTGCCGACAAACCTGGCGACTTTTATTAGAATTGAGTAATAAGTAGTGTGAAATTGGGAAGTGAATAAAAAAACTAATTCATACATATATGCTGAATGAATAAAGAAGGAATAATGTTTCTCATTTTCCAAGGGGATAAATAAAAAATTATATTGCTGGAGTACAAAAATATAGCTAAAAAAAAGAAAAAGTCTCATAGATTGATTTACTTTAATCCTGTCTGAAAGAATATCAAGTGCCACGGCTATTGACGATTTTCTCTTGTTTAAAAAAAATATCGTGCTGTGCAAATAATCAAGAATACGCCAGTTGAAGTCTTGTTTTTATACGAACTATGACGTCGAGTTGATCTGTGTTGTGTACTGTATATTTATCACAATCCTGAGCTGCACTGCTTGATACCGCCCATTTTCATTTTGTTTAATTCTTTGTTCTCTAGAAAACACTATAATTATTCTTTCGTATTTGCTTAGCTGTTTAAATCTCCCGTCTAATGTTAGTATAGTATTTTACTTAAAAGTCTTAGAAAACATTCACAAGTGCTCGCTTTCGCGCCTTGTTAACTATGCTAATCAGCCCGTGCACTTATTTTAAAACACCGTGCAAAAGCAGTTAGAATTAAACGTCATCATAACACATAAGCACAAGGAGATAATAGATCGTATGATCAGGTAGTTCAGCACTGAATGGTTGTCGGTGACATCCGTCTCTGAGTTTATATTATAATAACGATCAGGTAGTTCAGCACTGAACGGTTGTCTGTGATGTCCGTCTCTGAGTTTATATTATAATAACGATCAGGTAGTTCAGCACTGAATGGTTGTCGGTGACATCCGTCTCTGAGTTTATATTATAATAACGATTAGGTAGTTCAGCACTGAACGGTTGTCTGTGATGTCCGTCTCTGAGTTTATATTATAATAACGATCAGGTAGTTCAGCACTGAATAGTTGTCTGTGATGTCCGTCTCTGAGCTTATATTATAATAATATCATTGGGTGTGGTCTTGTAGAAGTGCGGAAACGTGCGCTAATAAGGTGATGAGATGTTTCAAATGTAATAACATGAAAAAATTATCATGCATTGCAGGCACTTTTTGTATCAGTGATCGTACGTCAACCAGGGGTTAAAATTATCGTATAAATACGATCATTATCTGATAACACTGCTTCAGTGATACGTGTATATAACTAAGTTTTGTTTTAGATTTATAGGACAAGCGTAAACTTACCGTCACATCGTCAAAATCCGCTGCTCCATTTAGCTAACAAACAAATTACAACATTAAACATATAGCTTACAACAGTGTATTTATTGTCTATATGTAGAACAATTATTCATTAGTGACAGGTAACCACTACTTCTTACAATTACGATTCTTTCTTGATAATCGAATACTGACTTACACTTGATTTAGGACACACAACACACCTAACACTGAACAACCAAGTACGTGGCATTTGAGTTCAATAGAAGTAAAAAATTATGAGATTTTATTTTCAATTCCTGTGAATATTACTATATGATAACAGTGGCCCAGAATATATCATTGAATTTGGATCGCATAACTAGACTGAACCTTCGATATATCTCAAGATGTCATTTTTTAAATACTGTTGCGTCATCGAGGTCACGTGACTGGTGTGGCGCCCTCT
>NW_013668766.1:4389-18213 GCF_000517525.1 Limulus polyphemus
CCGGAGACGTAACAATACATTTGTTAATCAACCAAAATAGCTATTTTTTGTGTTTCAATTTGTACAGTTATTCACTTCTACTGGTAAGGGAATTATCTTGTAAAGTTTGAACAATCTACCTGTTGATTTTAAAGATATTTATGTATAAATATTTTTATATGATTTTCAACAGCTGCAGTCTTTGTATCTGCCCATGTATAATACATGTAAATTTAGTCCTTATGTATAAATAGGACAAACTGAAAATGTAGCGATATTCTCCTCTCAATTTCGTCTAGCACTTTTTCTAATTTGCTAAGAGATAATGGTTTGAACTCAGTTTCGTAGCAGTTGTTATACTGAGGGCTTCGACAATTCTGGCTAATTTTATTCCATTTTCTACTTTGAAATCTAATGTTGTAGGTTGTTTTGAATTCTTGCCTTAAAAATTTACATTTTTACTCCCACTTTGTGTATTTATTTCTGATGTACTAGAGCATGAATTATTGCCCATTTGTTTTCTTTTATGCTCAACAACAAGCAAGCAAACAAACTTTGTTATTAATTATTAATAGTGAATTATCTTAAATAACTTATTGAATGTACTACACAACTCTTCTACGATAATGCACAGACACAACCTATTGCTTAATTTTCTTCTTTTACCATACTGATATTATCTCTGGTCGTGTATCTAATCACACGTGAGTCGAAACTAGCTTGTCTTGATCTTCTGGTGGTGGAAACTGGTATTCAACGTTGTTTTTCACTAGTTATCATGACTTTAGTTATAACCATGAGTTCTTGGAGTTAGTTGCATTGCTGTAGTTTCACTTTTACAAACATCTGTTGTTAGTGGCGGACATTGAACGTCTATGCTAGTGGGTTCAGCTATACTGTTTGTGGGGAACTTTCGCTGGTGCTTGTACTCTGTTTGCTTGATCTGTTTCTAATGTTATGACTTCAGTGTCAATAACTATGTTACTACCTAGTGAAACATGTCGTTATAGTACATTACCCTCTGTTTTGTCTTCGGTTTTTATTACTTTGTCTTTCATTTCTGTTTTGGAGTTCATTTAGTTAATTAGGTCTTGCTCCGGGGTAATTTTTCCAACTTAAATGGTTTAGTTTCTCTAGCTTTCATTAACCTGTTAGTGTGTAACAACTGTGTATGTTTACCGTATATCTCTTGTATTATAAAATTCACTAGGCTTGTTTATTTGATCACCCTAAAGAGCCTTTCAATAATTTATATAGATCCTTAATGTTGTTGTTTTTTAATGAGAGGATATATAATACGACCTCATCTGCTAGCTTAATCACAATAATTTTTGCTTTTTTATTTAACTGTTTTCCCTACTTTGGGCTGCCTTAGTTATATGTATATAACAAATATATCAAATTTTGTTTGCATTATTTGCAATATTTCTGCTTTATAATCCTTGTCTAATGCACAATTAAATTTTCTTGGAGCCAATATCTCTAATACTAACCATACTACATCTCTATAATAATTCAACGACCTGGTTGTTAAGGCGATCGACTCGCAATCTGAGGGTCGCGGGTTCCAAGCTTCATCACCAAACATACTCACCCTTTTAGCCGTGGGAGCGTTATAATGTGACGGTCAATCCCACTATTCATTGGTTAAAAAGTATCCCAAGAATTGGCGGTGGGTGATGTTGACTAGCTGCCTTCCCTCTAGTCTATCACCACTGAATTAGGGACGGCTAACACAGATAACCCTCGTGTAGCTTTCCGCGAAATTCAAAGCCAAATCAAATCTATCAGGTAATAAGAAGAAAGGACTTTATTGAGTGCACTTCTATAAGATAATAACAATGGGACCTGCTCATTCCATGTATTCTGATTAGATTCACAACATTCTGACGACATGTTTAAAAACGTTCTGTTGAATCTTTTAACTAGTCCATTAGCAGCTGGATAGTATGAGATTATCTCTATTTTCTTTACACGTAATAGTTTGAAAATTTCTTCAATATCTTTGAAATTAAAGTTGTACTTCTATCTGTCAACAGATACTGTGGTATTCCATGTTGTACTAAAACTTGATTTACAAGTTCTATCGCCATAATTTTTGCTTTCTGATTTAGTAAACACATTGCTTCTGAAAATTTGGTTAAATAGTCTGAAATGACTAATATGTATTTATTTCTTCAATATTAAATGGGCAATGAGCCTAAAATATGGTTACCATCTGATATGGGGCGGTTATGCTTGGCATTCTCTGTAAAGGAGCATTCTATTAATGAAGACTAACGTTATGTTTTTAACATTCAATGCATGATTCACAAAAGTTCTTAACATCTTTCATCATGTCCTGAAAAGGATCTTATGCTATATGCCTTTGCAAATACTAAAGGTGCCACAAATATAGTATAATAGTATGTACTCATTACTTTGTTTCTTAAGCTTTCTGATACTGCTATCTGTGATATACCTGTGATGTCTCCTGTGCATTCTGCTTTACTGTATAATACGCCTCAATTTAATGAATTTACCGTTACATCTTACTTTTGTACATTAGTAGCATGATTCAAACCCCAAAGTATTTCAAAGTCATCATCACTGTCTTTCTTCACTTCCTTAATTTTGTTAATCATCTGTTTTGAGTTATTGATTGAGTTGCCTACTCTAATCCTGCATTCACCTTAGAGCATTTTCTATCTGTTATATGTATTGCTTCATAATCATAATCTTTTAATAGCAATGACCACCTGGCTATCCTAGATGATGGACCTTTTAATGTCATTAACCACCATAAGGGGTGTCTGATCTGTAGTTATGACGAATTTCCCCATATAGATAACAATAGAATGTTTTAACACCATGCACTCTTTTCGGTTACTGAGCAATATATTTCCACTTTTCCTAACTGTCTACTTTGATAAGTTATTGATCGAGTTTCATACTCTAATCCTGTTTAATGCATTTACCTTAGAGTGTTTTTGTCTATTTTGTGAGTTACTTCATAATCACAATCTGCTTTTCTGCATAATGCACATGAATCACACATGTACCTGGTTTCTTCTTCTTGTAATGACCTATTTTTTAACGAATTTATTGCTTACATCTTGCTTTTGTCAAATAATAACTTGATCCAGACTCTATCTTTAGTTTAAACTATGTGATACGTAACTGATTAAATATGTATGATTTTAGGCAACAATTATTTTTAAAAAAGAAATCACCAGGCTCTTCGCCCAAAGTTAGGTAGAAAACTAACATACTTCACACTAAATATAGGAAAAAAGAGCTCATAAGATAATTTTCTATCATTTTTGTTTCGCCCATCTGCATAATCAGTAGCATCCATCCGCACAAATGACAGGAAAAGATGTAAGTGTAAAAACATGTATGTAGATATAGATAAGCCATTAAAACCATGATTGAGATGATTTTTTTCTTTTAGGTAATTCATAAAAAAAATGCATTAAAATAATAGAAAAGGAATGCATGACAATAAAACAGATTTGCTAAGAAATAAAATGATCAATTAGAAATAGCAATTTGCATAAAATTTTTAAAATAAATAGGTGCATTTTAACCTTAAGACAAAACCTCAGAAAAATATGCATATGTATCTATATATAAACATATTTAAAATCGCGTTTTAATGTATATATTTTTAAGTAGGAAAGAGCATTAATACAGCACTCTTGTTACTATGTTGGACGAGGAGAAATCTGATAAACAAAAGTTTTGTAAATAACAGTTGCGTACAAATGCTAAATACCAACCCAAGAAAGAAATGTGTCATGCATCTTCAACTGGTAGTATAGTATTATTTTGTTTTACGAATCACGCCCTATTTGTTTTGTGGAAAAGGAAATATTGTCTATCACGCTCAGACGTCAGTGAACAGAGATAAGCTAATCGTTTCTTCCAATTATTGCTAGGGGATTTATAGAACGGAAATGTAAGACCGCTCCTCAGTGTCTGGTGTCAAGAGATATGTCTGTCAATGCTGTTTACCATTGAAAGGAACGATCAAGTGTTTTCAACATGTAGTGGCACAGTTACTTTACATGAAGAAGCATATAAAAGTTGTCGTGTTTTGATATTTTATCGTCTAGTATACTTGTACTTGTAACCTTAAAAATGTTGTTTACTCTACTGTTGTTGTTGTGCTGTTTTTCGTGTTCCTCATCTCGATCCTGTCCTCCTGATCTGAAAACGTTAAATATTATCTGCAAGTGCAAAAATAATATCCCTGTTGTTATTAACTGCTCAGGCTCTGAAAAGGACAACAGTACGTCAACTATTACTGATATTACAGATTTTTTAAAATCAGTAACAAAAGGTCAAATAAAAACATTAGTTATCGACATAACTGGCTTGGAAGCCATTCCATCTCGAATGTTTGAAAACTACATTATTATATTACTTACCATTACGACTCAAAATATTTCAACTCTGCCAAGTGATGTTTTCTTTGGGGTCAGTAAAGTTCTAGAAAGTCTTAGTCTTCGAAATAATATGTTCGTCCATGTTCCATCGAGTTCCCTCAAAGTTTTATTTAATCTTCGTGAATTAGATTTATCAAACAACTTGATTGTGAGTCTAGAAGCCCAAGATTTCGCTGGGATGCCACTCCTGGAGCTATTATATCTCAATTCGAACATGATACACTCTATTGCCGCAAGGACTTTTCAGTATTTGAATGACCTAAAAGAGCTATATTTGGATCACAACAATATCACAGTTCTTTACAAAGACAATTTTATAGGCTTACAAAATCTCAAACATTTGTATTTAGACATGAATAAATTAATAAGCCTGTCTACTGATGTTTTTATTAACTTGCAGGATCTTGCTGATGTTTACCTAGATGAAAATCTAATTTATTCACTAGCGAATATGACGGCTGAGTCTTCGAGTATTCGTATGATTTCAATGCAGAACAACAACTTAAAAGGACAACTGAATGAAAATACTTTCAGTGGAATGCCAAACCTGCGTGAAATATATTTAACCGACAACGATCTGGAAGAAATCACAACAAATGCTTTATCAAAACTTGTCCAACTCCAGATATTAGTTCTGATTAATAATAGGATAAAAACGATCTCAAACAATGCCTTCACACACCTCTGGAATCTGATAACATTAGATCTAGGTAATAACCAAATTCAGAGTTTGCCAATTACAGCATTCTATAACCTTACGTCTCTAAGTAGCCTGTTGATAAATAACAATCAACTAGAAAAGTTGACTTGTGAACATACTGTAGACCTTCTCAACTTGGAGATAATAAATCTTAATGACAACAGGCTTTCAAACGTGGAGGCCGGAGCTTTCACACAAAGTTACAACATAGTAACAATCAGCCTAAAAGGTAAGATGTTTCAAAAATCAATAGGAGATAAAGTAATGAAAATTTAACGTTTATGTCTTTTCTTCTAAACCTATTTCAGTAACGCTATATATATATTTCAAAAGTAGTATCTGATGTTAGTTGACGAGGAATAGGCCTTGAACTGTATCAGAATGAAAGTAGACCTACTGCAAAATATTGAAGAAAAATGGTGAGAAATTTGCGTGTCCTAGATGTTGCAATGCTTTTTTTTTAATCGAATAAAAATAGTGTTTGACAAGAAAATAAAAAAAATAGATAAACAGTACACAAAGTAAACTCATATGGATACTGTTAAGTAGAAAGCAATAGCTTTAGGTGAGCTTTATACACAAATTATTAAAAAAAACTGCTTCTGACAAAAGTATAAAACATATTTACCACAAGTAAGTTTTTTTCTGCTAAAATACACAAAAAGCTATCTCCGCATAGCCGTCTCTAATTTTGAACTGATGGGCTAGAGGAAAGGTAGCTAGCCAACAGGACTTATCGCTATCTCTTCATTTACTCTTTTCTGATCGAATATTGACAGTTGACTTCACTCTTATAGGACCAAAGCTACTTTAGTTAAATGTTTGTTTGCTATCTCAAATGGCATTTGCATTCTTTCCAGCATTCTACTTTATAATTCTCGTCTAATGCATAATTAAAATTTTCTTGGAGCTAATATCTCCTGCACTAACCACATTACATCTCTATCATGTAGACCTGGCATGGACTAATGATTAAGATGATCGACTCGCAATCTGAAGGTCGCGGGTTCGAAACTCGTTCATCGAACGTGCTGACCCTTTCAGCCGAAGGGACATTATAAAGTGAAGGCTAGTTTCACTATTCGTTGGTAAAAGAGTAGCCCAAGAGTTGATGGCGGGTACTGTTGACTAGCTGCCTTCCCTCTAGTCTGCTAAATCAGGGACGGCTAGCGCAGACAGCTCTAGAGTAGCTTTGCTCAAAATAAAAACAAACAAACATTTAACTCTGAAATATTGATATATGTGTAAATAATTTTGCTCTCGTATAATTATTAATGTAGCCTGACATGTTTTTGTCCATATATCATGAACATAACCTAACACTTTGTCGTCAAGCTTTCTTCAAAATAGCTTAAACTCGATCACTTTTGAACCACATTTTTTTATAAATTACTTATTCGCGAAATTGATTGCGGTTCATGAACCCGCCGATAGTGTACGGTATATGAACATTTTGGTAATATGCATAGTCAAGAGTAAACTGCTTAATAATTTTAAATATGGTTTAATATTCACCTCTTAGTTAACAATGATTACAACTTAGTACTTTTAGAAACAGAAATAGTTTTACATTTAGTTGTCAAACAATCAACAACAAGGTATTTTTTTTAAATTGTAAATATGATTTAACACGCACCTATCAAGTTATAACAAATATACGTTACTAGAACAATGTGTGTTATCAATGAGCACAGTTTAACAATTAGTTATCAAATAATAATTATTAATAGTGGTAGCTTAACATTTAGCTATCAATTCTACATAAATCTTACATTTCATTTTCAGTTAATCATAACTTTTACTTAATATTAAAACTTCAGATATAAACACAAATTAACACGTCTAAAGAGTAAAATTAAAAAACTACCATTGATATATATTAATAACAAGAGATAATTATTTCAGCGTTGCCTTTAATTGAAACTAAGTATTAGATCAATGGCTTCTGATTTTCTACATTAATATTTAAGTGCCAAGTAATGGTATCGTTAGGGTTTAACCGGTGAAATGTAATATTATAAAACATATTTTAATGTTTAGCTTATCATATTTTATTATAATATACGCCATTTTGGCTATGCTTATGGATTTAGGAGTTCGAAATGAATTAATGTTCATAAGAACGTTCGTCACAAGCTAAGAGCAAATGACTAATTGCTAAGAGTACGACTTAATCTTATTATAATGTACATTCGGGTGACATATTAAAATAAAAGCAAATATCCAACAATTAACTTTTTGTGTGTCTCACTTCTGACATGACCACTTTTCGTACCTCTTTTACATTGCTGAATTACCGTCAGAGAAACGGATGTGTCTGCTAGTAACGCTAATAATAAAAGCAGTTTATAGTTTAATGTTAAATTACTATAACTATTAGGTCGTCAAAAAATTAATGTTGCTTTTTTAGATGAAAAAACTCGAACAACTTATATATATTAAATGAAGTAGTCTCTGTTCTTATTAATGATGCTTTTCCATCTTACAATTAGGTTGTTAATGTCCCGATTAAAGAAATCACTTGGCTTTGAAGCAAAAAACATGTCGATGTCCTCTTTAACACCCTCCACATTTGCATACGTTTTCTCATTAAGATGGTGTTGCAGCGAATCAAAAAGATGGTAATCTGATGGTGCCATATCTGGAGAATATGGTGGGTGGGAGAGAACTTCCTAACCCAGCTCCATTATCCCGTGTTGCATAAAACGTTCCATATGTGGACGTGCATTGTCGTGGAGAAGAAAAACACATTTCCGATTGACGAGTGAAAGGCGTTTCTGATGAAGGGCTTGATTTAAACGTTCCAGTTGCTGACTATAGATCTCTGCATTGACAGTTCGCTGTGGATTGAGGAGTTCGAAATGAATTACTTCTTTGATGTCCCACCAAATACAAAGCATCACTTTCTGCGGATAGAGTCCAGGTTTGGGGGTCGGAAGTGGCTTTTGTCTAGGACTGAGCCATTGTTTTGGCGTTTAATATTCGCATATGGAATCCATTTTTCATCATCGGTGACAGTTCTGTCCAAAAATGGTTCACGCACATTACGCGCCAGAAGAGACAAAGCAACGTTCGCACATTGGACACGATGATCATCGGAGAGTTCGAGAGGCACCCAAACACCTTCTTTATGGAGTTTTCCATATTCCTTAGATATTTACATACTTATTCATGAGAGACATACAATTTCAGGACCATTTCACGAATGTGTTGCATTGGGTTAGACTCAACAAGCGTCTTGAGAGCATCAATATCAATTTCAACATGTCGGCTCCTGCCATCACAGTTTTTAAGGCTAAAGTTACCTGAAAGAAATTTGCTGTACCATCGTTGACACTTAAGAACGTCCAAAACATTTCCATAAAATTATTTGATATTCTTTGTGGCTACAGAGGCGTTGTTTCCCTTTTTGTATTCAAACAGTATTACATGCCGAATGTGTGTTTCGTTGTGTGCCATCACTATACTACACATTATACAGGCTACGCTAACGTGACGTTTAGGCGGTTTAACTATTATATGTGATGTACGTTTTATGGGGGGGGGGGGATGAAAGTGTTCCAAAACATTAATTTCTTGACGACTTAATACATACATTTATCTTTGCTTAATCAATCAATAGCAAAATATACAACTCTGAAACAATGTGATTGTAATCTTACTTATTACTCAACTTTACATGTCATATGACAGTAATAATACTTTAAATATAACTGTCAAGTTGTGTCAAAAATAATATAATATTAATCTATCAAGTTAGAGTGATAATATTTCAACAGTAAACGTTGAAGATTGTCAAATACGAATACCTAGACAAAGTTATTTTAATATACAAAATATACATAGGTGTGGTATCTTATTTTAGGTTTTAACTTTCAGTGTAAAACATATGGTAATATTTCATAACAACTGAGAAAAAAGATAAAGTAATATGTTAATAATTTCTTCAAATATTAAACTTAATCATTTTTATCGTAACATTTAGCTGTTTTAATTACATGGAAGGCATGTACTTGTGTTGAAATTGTAGCTGTTCTTGATCTTTCTATAGGTAATCCGTTTATCTGTGACTGTGCATTAAATGAATTTGTCCTGCTCTTAAAAACAATACCTGAAATAACTGATGCTGGAGAATGTGCTGTACCTTCACCTTTACTAGGAAAGAACCTGATTGAGATAGACTTCGATTCTATGAATTGTGGCAATACCAGCATCACCTGTCAGAGTCCTACGCTGCAGCCTTCTGTGGTAACACATTCAATCACTTCATGGCGAACAACAGCTTCATTGCAAACAACTTTAAAGATTATTTTGTTAAGTACAGACTTTGAAGTAAAAAATAAGGAGCTACCGTTAACATGGATGGTGCTCGGCAGCGCACATATTGCGTCATACAGGTGTATGCTGACGTACAAGAATGTAGGCGGCATGTCATTCGAACAAAAGTTACCTTTAACATGTCCGTCACTTGATAATTCTGGTTCTCAATCAGTAACACTTCTGGATATGCACGAAGATGTTGAATATGAAGTTTGCTTTATAATTCTGGATAAAACCAGTACAGTGGTCAAAAACTGTACTAATCTCATTCCTAGGCTCGAAATAACAACTGTATTCCCTTCCAGTTCAATGAATACAACACAATCAGTTGGAATTACCATTAACACTGCTACCTACGTCGGCACCAACCACTTTTCCGAAATCAATACTGCAACTAGCACTTTCGTTGACACAAGCAAGTCCTCTGGTATTACTTCTGAAACTAGTGCTTTTATGGATACAACTGAGTCATCTCGAGTCTCTATTCATACTAGTACTAACGTGAACACCATTCACTCACCCGAAACCACTACTGAAACTAGTAACTTCGTGGATACAACTGTACTACCTGTAGTCACTACTAAAATCAATAACCTTATTGACACCACGGAGTCATTTGTAGTCTTCACTGACAATAGTACTTACACTAACATGACTCAACTACCTAAAGTCGCTACTGAAGCTAAAACTCCTAGAGTCTTCAACAACACTAGTATTTACATTCATGCCACTCAACCGCCTGTAGACCCTAGTGAGACTAATTTTTATGATAACATCACCCAAACACCTGATTTCAATACTAAGACACAATACGTGGACACAACCCGGGCATCTTTAGTCAGTGATGAAAGTACCAGTCAGGCACCTATAGTCAACACTGCCACTGAAGGTATTATCATAAACACATTAGAGCACGATACTACATCAATAACTTCTAGTCCAAGTTCCTCAACAACTACTCCAGTTAAACAACATAATACTACAGATGGTGAAAGAGCGCAAGGTTTCAACTATGGGCTTTCAACTGCCTTACAAGACACAAAGTTTAATTCACTTTTAATTTCGTGGAATCTTTACCAGTATGAATCGCCAGATCTCTGCAGTCTTCAATTGATGGTCTTAATGAATTCAGAGGTTGTTCTTGAAAGAAAAGGAATGAACTGCACCGTAGGCTCCTTTTCGATAAAAAAACTTAAGCCAGGAGAATTGTACACAATATGCCTAGTGATTGACCATGCAATATGGGGTGAATACAGAAACTGTACTATGTTTCTCATGAGTAACAGCATAGACGACTCTGGAGGCATTTTACCACGCTCTCTCTTGATTGGACTCATCGTGTTAATTATCATGATAATAATTTTAATCATAATTGTAATTGTGGTTTGCAAAAAAAGAAAAAAATCAAGACATACTGACAAGGAAAAAGAAAAAGTATCCAAACAAATTAAACTGAAAAAACGCTCTGGGACCTATTCTGTTAACGACACTTCTATAAAAATGTAATAAACATTGAATTGCAATGCTTAAACGGCAAAGATGTTGAATCCAGAAATTTTGTTGAACTGTATGTAATTCTGCACTTTCTTAGTACTGGACTTTCGTCTTCTCTTTCACTTAAAAGTATGTATATTTACAGTATTAAACTAATG
The DNA here is from genome assembly GCF_000517525.1 of Limulus polyphemus. NCBI lineage: Eukaryota > Metazoa > Arthropoda > Merostomata > Xiphosura > Limulidae > Limulus > Limulus polyphemus. The sequence goes on from NW_013668766.1 coordinate 15,471, forward strand.
TGGAACTATGGATATTTTTTATTTACTTTTATATTATCAATGTTTAGCTGTGAACGTAGGATATTCAACGCATAAAGCCTTTTTTCTGTATTTAAAACAATCAACGTGCATTATATAACGTCTCTTTAAGTTGATATCCAGCTATTAAATTTGTTTAACTGCTTCCTTTAAGTGCTGAATTAAACAAATCATTACAGGAATTATTATAAATACAATTATATATCTTGAAAGTATAAGCCATATGTGTATCCATTAGCATGTAACAAAAAGATATGTAGAGGTTTTCACACTACCGACAACAGGATTTTGAAAGTGAGGAGGCGAAGGTGTGGCAGGTGGGCTTGGGAGGCGAAGGTTTTTTTTAAGGATAATAATTTTTTTTATGGACGATAAATTGATAACCGTAAGAGGTAACTAGAGATTGGGTAATGTTTTAATGAGTGGGGTTGTCTTGTGTAAGATTGCTTAATAATTGAAGACATTGTGTTTCAAGAGATTTATCTTTTATTAGATTTGTTTAGTGAAAATTTTAGGGGAGGCAATTAAATTTCAGGGTTGGTGCTCGACACCTCTCGGCTTTCCTTGGCATCTCCAAGATATCTCCAATTAATGGTTTATTAGGACTGACGTAGAGAGTGGCGATATCTCCGATTACTGGTTTATTTGGACTGAATTTATTTATAACACTTGACCAAAAATAAATAAGTAGCTTGTTTAAACTTTCCTTCCTTCATAGGCGACATCTTGACCTACTGAGGTTTGCAAAATTATTACATGGGAAGGAAGCGATTAGTCAATGGGAAGTGTGTTGGCCATCCTTCCAACTAGTTGGGACAAAAGCTTTTATAAAAATCATAAATAACAGGCCTATCTGCAAATCAAAAATTGGGATCAGTATTTCTGCAATACCACAAATATGGGAATACTCTTGTAATTAAAGAAAATGGTAAAATTTGGTATTGAGTAAAATATCTACTTACCGGCTAGCCTTCCTTACGCAGTACAGATGTAACTTACGAGTAATATGAGGAATTTCATTTTAAGCATGTTCTGATAAAAGTAATCCTAAACTCAAACCTCTTATGTTTCCATTTTCTTTTTAATACATTCTGCAAATATGATTAATAAAGATATTTGAAACATGAGTTCAAGAAGTAAAATAAATGATGTTTTAGTGGTTCTTTAGTTGTTTTAAATTTACTTTTAGTATCTGACGCTCTTAAAAACATTTTAAAAGTAGACTAAAAACCTCTTTCACAGGCAGAAAAACAGGCTTAACTGAGATAAAGTCATTTTAATTTCGAACACTGAAATCATTTTGACCAATTCAACGGGAACTTCTGAATGTGTTGTTTACGAATGACTCAGGAACAATGTATTTTTAACTCAAATTAAGCTTTGCTTTAAGATATATGGAGAGGAATATAGGGTGGTTTTTTTTTGGCTAAATGTTTATCAATTCCAGGATGCCAAATTTGAAATTATAGGAATATCCCCGAAATTGTGGGTTTCTGGTAGGTACTTTCGACTGAGATGTATTTATTATGATTTAGCCCAGCACTCCAGTTTTATTGAACCACATTAATTTCTGTGGACTTACAACGCTAGTCCATTGTATAGCCTTGTGCTTAACTATAAACAAAACAAAAACGAGATATTATGATGTAATAATATTCGAGAAAAACTTAGAAGATTCTAGTAACATGACGCAATAATACAACAAGTGCCAATTCGCTAAAACTGAACTACACAACCTATGATTCGTACGCAGTTACGTAAACAAACCTGCGACAAACTATTGCTTCTAAAAATAACTAAATGTAACACTCGCGCTATACTTAAATTAAAACAGTCGTGTATATCTAACACGTGACTAGTCTGGTTTAATAAAATACTGTTACGTCTCCGTTTGTTAATTAACTTTCCGTAACTTCGTTCCGACGAAACTTTAGCGACACAAGTCCTTACTTAATAAAACTGGTTTATTCTTTCCGAATAAAACTTTACGATACACTTATTTTCAATATTGGCGCTAAAACAAACACTATAACGAACGAACGTTAACTTCAACAATACCCTGTGACTGCAGTTCAATTACTCACTATCTACACACACATTACATTATCCTCCCGTCACGTTGTCACCCTCTTTTATATACCAGACTACCCTATATCTAGTAAATACTGGAGCATTCGCCAAGGTACGGGATAGTTCTAGAAACGTGGCGTCACACTAGTCATGTGACTCGCTGACGCAACACTGCCCCCTCCTTAATATTGTTCGTCCCGAACAATAACCACATACAATAAACCAATAACAATTAACAATAACTTAATTAACTGTACAGAATTACAAACGTTGAATTGTAATTTTGTAAAGTCTCTTAATTTTACGGGACGTATCTTCTTCCGTACCGGTCTCTGTCTCATTGGCTTCTGCTTCATGTGGGGTTCATCCGCTTCATCAGTAAATGTCCCATCATCGGTAACAGTCACATCAGTAGTAGTAACTTCACCAAGAGCTTCACCGTTTCCCTTCTCAAAACTGAGTAGAGTTTCTTTTTCGACGGTAGCTTCTTCAGATGGCACGTCTTCAGCAGCGTCATTTGTTCTGTTGTCCACTTCATCCCAACTGAAATGTCCTGGACCGTGATAACAAACGCTATAACAACGAACTTCAACAATACTTTCTGACTGCAGTTCAATTACTCACTACCTACACACACTGATACCGTCACGTTGTG
>NW_013668766.1:19064-21420 GCF_000517525.1 Limulus polyphemus
GCACTGTTCTCCGTCTCGTTGGCTTCTGCTTCACGTGGGATTCATCTACTTCATCTAATTTAGTACGTTATATGGATTGATTTTGCGAATGGTATAAAACATCCCTTTCCATTGCAAGATATTCATACACTCAGATAATAAATATGTGTTTAGATCAGGGATTTAGTAATTACAAGATGGGGATATTCTATATCGTTAATGATATTGGAAAACACAGGAAAATATATCACCTTCGGGTACCAAGACCACCCAGAAAAAGACCTAAAACAAGTAATACGCCAGCCGTAGTAAATAAAATATGATGTCTTGTAACAGGTGAGATTTTATGAACACAAAGATCACTGTCAAAAGCTGCCCCAGGCAACAGAACACAACATAATCAAGAAGGATCTTCATTTGGAAAAGCGACACAGGTTGCTTCCACAAAATATCCATTACACTGTTGTATACCTCAAGTAACTGGAGAATGAAATGGATATTTATACTTTACTGTAAAAAAATATACTGGTCAAGTCGCCAGAGGCAACACCTATTTTCTGTGCAATATTGAAACGGGCACTGGGAAACTTTTTTCTTCATACATTAGAGGAATTATAGAAAGCAGCAAGAAGTAATGGTGTGTGTTTGACATGATACCTTATGATGGACCTTTTTCAATGGAAACTATGTTACAGGGCTATTATAAGGTGCAAGGCCATCAGATAGAGAATGACAGCAGTAGAATTTGGATTATAATGACGCAGTGAGGTTCCAAATTCCTTTTAATTAATGCGATCCACTCAGCCTCTATCGTAAAGGTTTAAAATACCCAAAGACTCTGTTTCTTTAATTTTTCCTAATGAGATAAGGGATGAAAAATATGACCTAGGGGAATTGACCTCACCAAACAGGTATGTAATGGTTAATTCTCTCAGCCTTGTCTAGATTTTTCACTCAGATCTCTCCACATTTAGAGATACTTGTGATCTAATTTCCTATTGATACAGTTGTAATTGTTTGTCTTCAATAATAAATATGTTTTTGTTCAATTAAGAAACTTGTGTCCGTCCAGTACCTTTCCACAACTCAGTCAGGTCAGAATTCCGTTTAACTCCGTCATATGTCTTCTGTCAACCCTCTTGTTAAAGCAGTTACTGTTCTTTCGTATAGCTAAGTAGCTTACCTGTTTACCAAGAACATCTTCATACCTAAAAACAAATAGTGTCATCTGTCCACATGAAAGCTAAGATATAGGTCTTTATTGAGTATTTATATCTTACACAATACCATTACTTACACCATTGTAATGAATAATCCTTTCAAAACTGTATCCCTTACAGGTCGCTCAGTCACAGAATTTCTCGGATATAACAGTGAGGCTGACGTTGTTAAAGCTGAGATAGTCTAAAATTATAACGTGTAGATTAATCCTGGATCTTTGTATTTGTTTGTTTTTATAGAATACTGATCAAATTACTATAGAATTGTACTTTTGAAACGTCATCCACTAAAGATTCTACTTCCTTTTTGCATTTGCTACGTCTTTTGAAAACAAAAATGCATAGTTTAAGTCTATATATAGTTTCAGCGATATTTCTTTTTTTTAATGTTAACTCAGTCATAAATCTAGTTTATTTTTTGGTTAAGGTGAGTCAACATTAGATTTTTTCTTCACTCATTTCTTTAATAGTCAGCCTGTCGAGCTACGTTAATAAAAGCTCTAGACTCTAGATCAATACTGGTTTGATCAACGATCACACAGGGTTCAAACTGTGACCACTACCTATTTGAAAGGCCCAACCTTTCCCACTTTCTATAATTTTAATTGATTTTAACTTGCCGATTGCAGTAACTTCGTAATACACGAGTTATTTCTTTAAAAATGATTTGCAAGAGCTTTTTAGGAAGTAAATCTGATTAAGTTTATGTAGTGAATAACAGCCTGATCAAGCGTTTCTTGAAATAACACATACATATTTAGGTTTGTCCATCCCAGGGTGACTAAGTCATGTGAACAAAAAATGAAATTTGCAGTCCAGGGCTAGAAATGCTTGGGGTCTTACTGATTATGATGTTTTCTTTAATTTTTGACGTTATCTTCAGAAAGTTTTAAGAATTTTGTTAATCCTTACCAATTCATATACTCGGAAGAATTTTTTAAAATTATTTCTATTTTGAGGGAAGTGCAATGAAATACTTAGGATGTATACTGTGGATAATCGTGTCTCATATATTTATCATCATTAACAGAGAAAAACTAATATACACCTGGAAAAAAGTTAAGCACCCCCGTGTTTTTTTCAAGTGATTCAGATTCGACGTTCTTGTGACCATTCAATCTAAACGTGTTTATCAAATGAAATTATGCATTATTGGG
>NW_013668766.1:22300-46730 GCF_000517525.1 Limulus polyphemus
ATATTTTAACACATTGCGAAAATAATATGAAATTTAAAAAGGACAAAGGATTGTTCCAATTTATTGTTAAAAGTTCGAGTAGTGAAATTGTTTTTTACTATTCGATATTTTCCCCTCAGTGACTGTCAGTAAACCATTTTTAAAATTAAGTGATCTTAAATTTACAACAGTATATGTGACCATACCTCCGTGAACAGCAGCAGCAACAGCAACAACAACAACAAAAAAAAAAACAGTTTCGAAAATCATAAGTGGTTTTAGTATTCTATATGACGGCCATAAAATATGTACTGATGAAAACGCGAAAGCAAAGGAGGGGAACACGTTTTAGTCCTTCAATAAATTTCGATAGGTTTATGATTTCCTCTTCTTGGATTGAATTGGTAGCTGGAGATAAAGAATCAAAAGGAAAAATAGAGATATTAAGGTAAGAAATAATGATAACGCAAACTGGCAATTAAACTGTTTGTTTTTATTTTGCTTTCGCTTGTATAATTTCATTGTTTATGTTTCAAACGCTCCTTGTTTCCATTTCGGTAGGTGCAATTCTAACAAGTATAATTCACTTCCGACGCCTGTGGTTTGTAATAGTCAATAGTGAGTCAACCTGACTTAGCTGATAAGAAAATAAGTTGGAAGTGAAATTTCAATTTCGAGTAAAAAATACCTTTAGAGCGTAAGACACATACAGAGTCTATGTCAGTCAATATTAAAAATGAATCAACCATTAAAATAACTGTTAAAAGGTTACACAATAAAAAAAAAAGAATGTCAAAGCTACTACGTCAGTAATTATTGTTGAAAATAGAACGAGCTTTCTTTCTTTTTGTCATGTTTCGAATTTACTTTTGCCTCTAACAGAAATGTTGTTTGTATTGTGATGTTTTCGTTCAGGACCAGAGTAATGTAGATTTTCGATATAAAATGAACAGAAAAAGTAGCCTTTTTCAAATTGATGAGTTGAAATATGAACAGCATTATTACAATAGAGATTGACAAAATTGTTTAATCTAAAATATAAACTTGACATGTTATACAATATACTTTAACACAATGATGGACTTAAAATGATTGCACGTTCAGTTTTAATGATTAACCATGATTCGCGCTATGACTAGGTGTTCTGTTTACTTATAATTAACACAGGAAGGTTCGTGAAAAAAAAAGCGATGAATCTATCGGCACTCTGTACTTGAGGAAGATCATATAATACTTAGGTCCACAGAAGTTTGTATTTAAGTAATGACATAATGGCAGTTTTATGAAGATATAGATCGTCGACTGTTCAAATATCACAATTTTTTGTTCGTTCGACAACAATGTCACACATTGCATGGTTATTGTGTAAAATTCCCGAAAAACAGTTTATACTGAATAAGGAAAAAAAAAAAGAGTGAAATTATATAAACATCTTCATTGGATTATGGAACTTAGTTGGGAAATGTTTACTAAGCTAGTAATTCATTGATTGAGATAATCCATGGATCTACATATTTAATGGATTATCGCAAGTATGATTTTAACACCATTTAAGTAAAAACAATAGACATCACCGATAAAGAGACAAAAAAGACGACAAAGTAACATTCCTTATCAACGTAGCCCGACATCATCTCAATGTCCGAAGAATCACTAAACGACCAAATCTCAAGTAGGTTTCCAGATCAACGTTCATAAGTAACTCAAACAATTCTTTGACTTTATTACATGTTAATATTCAAGGCGGTCTTAACTATAAAAAAATATGAATTACTAGATTTATCTAATATAAATGCCTCAGTGATAATCATTAACGAAAGTCTACTAAACAGCAACTCCAATTTCCGCATTTCAAATTACAAAATTATTTCTAAGGCTAAAAGCACACATGCTAGAGGGATAGCACTATTGTATGAGAGTAACCTCTATCTAACTCTCAACTATAACACACCTACTTATCACGAACACATACTATGCAAAATCAAAACCCCGTCACTACCCGATATTACCCTCCTAGCTATTTACATATCACCTCATACAACACCTGACATCACCTTTCTAAACTCAGTAATGTCAAAATTTAACAATGTCATCATTTTCAGAAACCTTAACGCTTCTCATCCCTACTTCAAGGCTATACTACGAACACTGCTGGCAGAATTATCACTAATTTCACACAAATACATAACAGTTATTAACGAAAACTCTCCTACTCACACACATCACAACGGAACTCAAAGCATCATCGACCTTGCTATTGTCCCACCAACAATTGTACATATTACAAACAACTTTAAAGTACACGAAAACATCGGAGACTAAAATTCTCTTTCCTTCCAAATCAGTAACCCTAACTGGACACTCCCCAATAACCAAGACCAGCACCCCCAAAACAACCGCAATTTTAAGAAAGTTAACTGGTTCTTATTTAACGAATATTTGGACAAAAACTTACCCGAACCCATAACGCCTGCTAACTCCAAAGACGAGATCGAACAATACTGCCATAACATTTCACAAGCTATAACCAGAACCATGTTCCCAAAAATTACACTAAAACCACGCCTAATTATTGGTCTTTAACACCCGAAATACATAAACTCATTCTCTCCAGACGTAAGCTTCGAAAATAATTTTTAAACACCAGAAACCCTGCTATCAAATCTCAAATTAACTCAATCAAAAACGAAGTTGAAAAGTTAATTAAAATCCAGTAAAATTATAATTGGAACAACTTCTGTAATAGACTCGATAACCTTAAACCTGACCAATCTACCTGTTGGAAAACTTTTAAAAGCATATGACGAGAAAACAACGATACAGGTAACATCTCTTACGAAAACTTCACTGCCGTCACCGATAAGCAAAAATCAGATCTATTCTCATGCTATTTCGCAAAAACATTTGTTACCCCGCAGGATGTCAGATTCAATAGCAACACGAAGACAAAATAAATTCCTTTGTTAGCGTTAACACTAAATCCTTTTCCAACTCTTTCCTTGTTAATATACACCAGCACCACACTCCCAGTTCACCACAGGACATATCAACCCCTATAACCACATCTGAAGTCAAAATCTATCTGAAAAATCTCAAAAACAAAGCTCCCGGCGAAGACAAAATCCCCAACATAGTTTTAAAAAATGCATCCCCCAAACTTCTAACACATCTCACAAATTTATATAATCTATCCCCCCCCCCTTTTTTTCTGGTTATCTCCCTAATACATGAACATCAGCCGTCATCACAGTTATTCCAAAAAAAAGGTACACAATCTAAAAATCCAAGTGACTTCAGACCCATCAGCTTAATCAACTGCACAGGCAAACTTTCTGAGGAAATTATAACAACAAGGTTACTATGGATGCTAGAAAACAACAACATACTGTCACACACTCAGAACGCAAAAACAGACAGACTGCAGATCACCTTGTACGATTAATATAAACCACATTTACTGGATTCAATAAATTACAAGCCACTATTGCCACCTTCCTGGACGTACAAAAAGCTTTTGACAGGATCTGGCACAACGGAATCAAATATAAACTATAAATCAAATATAAAATTAACACTCCACTTTCACAATCCTTCACGTTTAATGCAGGTATCTGCTGTCTTAAGCACTTTGCTGTACACATTCTTCGTTAACGATCTACCACAGCCAACCACGCCCCTCACAATACGCTGATGACATAGCATTATGGAGCAAACCCCCCCCCCCCCCACTAGCGACAAAGAAAATTCAAAAAGCACTCGACAAAATCACACAGTGGTGCAACAAATGGAGAATAATACTCAATCCCAATCATATTCTTCCGAAGGCTAAACAAAAGACTAAAGCGTGTCAGGTTAGATAAACTAAGCCTTTACAATCCCTTATCTCATTCTTTAAATCTGCAAAATTCCTAGGCATAACTATCAACCCTAAACTAACATGACACACACATTTCGAGGAAATCAGTAAGAAAATTAAAACCAGAATAACATACCTTCACAAAATAAGTCATCACACTCACGCATGCAGACCACAGATAATAATGTACATTTACAAGACATTTATCAGACCTTTAGTAGATTACGGTAACATGAATCACAACCAACTCATGATATTTCACTACACACCAGCACGTTATGTAGAAAAACACACCTCACTACATGAACGCATATCTAAACTTGCTTCAAAATACTACAAAAGGGCCAGCTACCGAAATTCACAAAATTGCCACTACCCCAAACAATGATGCAAATATCTATCCCCATACAACATGATACACAACATTATTAACACTGATCCCCGTCAGGCTCGTTTGTTTCAATACATTGTCAACAATCGTTTTCGACTTGTTTCTTCTACAAGATCAACCTGCCTCTGCCTTCACTTCCCTCATCATTATGTATGTATTTATTTATATGTGTGTATATATGCATTCATTTTTTTTTTCTCGCCCACTTGTCCCATTAGACCGATGACCACTCATCGAACTTCTAATCTTTAACCTCAAGCAGGGTGAAGGAGGTTCGCTAATCTTCGGACACCCTTGGTGATTAATAGTTTTCCCTAAACTGTTAACTTTACACCAAATAACTGCCATAGACATAGTCAACTCCCACTATTTGAGTGGAGCAGTGCAATAATTGGTTGTGGATGCTGTTGACTAGTTACTTCTCCGCTAGTCTGCCTGTTCAAAAGTAGGGACATCTCTTACAGATAACTTTTGTATAGCTTTGCGAGAATATCTCAAGCAATCGTTTTCTCTTAATACTGTACTATTTTTAGTACAAGTTCATATTCTAAGTATCTGTACAAAACATCATTCAAATAATTAGAGCTAATGCATTTTTAATCTTATTTATAAAAAAACAAAATAATGTTAGTAATATCATTATACTTTACTCTTCTATAACTAATATAAAATATATCTTTATTTCAAATTGTTTTTCTAAATTCCATCAGATTCTGTATGTACTTAGCATGTTCTCGGTAAAACAAATATAGGTACACGAAGTTTGTAAGCTAGCACTAATTCACTTCCTACAATGGCTATTTCACAGAAGCTTGTCTAATTTGTATCATTTTGAAAGTTTACTTCTTGGAATGTTTATTTGCAATAGTTGTTGACTTAAGCAGTCCAAAAGACTGTGAGATACCTTACTATGACATCAAAATAGGGAAACTTCATAATTCTATCTCTTTTGCTTTGAACCTGTTTTTCTATGATCAAGACATCTTGATCCTGCTTTTCAGCTCCAGTAGCAATCTTACTGTTGGAGTCAAAGCCGGTCAATTTAGTAGAAGTCTAACTCTGCACATAAATAAAAATTCTGTTTTATTTGTTCACTTATGTCATTTGTCTATCCTCTGCTATATCTATTCACAATAGTATTCTTTTTGAAGAATATCACTGTACATAAAAGTAACAACAATATTTTCTTGAAATAAACATCAGAACTATGTTCTTTTAAAATTCACCTGATGATGCCAGGTAAACCCGGTGAAACGTTGTCAACAAAAGTTTTACTATGTACAATCAATATAAAAACTTGTGTCAATATATTTCTTGTTCCTACCAAATGCCATTGTATTTTTAAAGAATTGGAAAAGCTTATATTAAACAAAACAAATCCCGTATGATATATCTTTCGAACGAATAATTAATTACACAATAAAAACTTCACATTCCTTTTGTCACCAACAAGCATTATTCGTTCACATGAATAAAACGTTCATAAATATAATTTTTGAAATATCTTATTTCCTTCGAAAATTGTCACACATAAATAATTTCCGTTGCTGCAGCAGATAATATCTATTTTCACTTACAAACCAACCGCATATTACCCATCTTTCTAGCAATTACTTAAATGAGAATAAAAAAGCAAATTTCATTTTACTCAACAAAATATTTTTATTTTCTAAACTAATAGCATCACAATTTTTCTTTTAATTTCACTCTATGCTTTCGGTTCATTAGCCAGAGACGTCTACAAGTAAGACATTAATAACATTCGTTCCTAAGTTTAAGAACTTGTTTTTATTACTTTCAGTAACAGTGGGACCCACCTATTGAGTAATGTTATGTTTTGTCTGTTGCAACTATACATAGAAGCGGCGTTATCTTTATCGGGCCAAGTCCTTTGACAACTGGTTAACATGATAATGTTTCTTGGATTTCCTGTTTATATAAATTGTAAATTTTGAAAACAACAATGAAAGCTTTGCAAATTTTTCATTCTCTTATTTGGTTTCAAATGGTACATAAGTATAAAGTTATTTAAACAAAATAAGAAAAACATTAATTAAAGCAGTGGCATCGCTAGCTACTTCAAAGATTCGGGCCGTTAGGCAAGGGAATTTTCGACGTTTCAGTACGATATCGATCATGGTTTACTATTCTGATTTTTCAAGACACCAACTAAGGATTCGGGGCATTGTCAAATAGAAACAGTCATCAGCCTCATGTGCTAGTGTCTAGCGACGCCTCTTAATTAAATACATTTGGTTTTTCTTAAGCATAAAGCTAAACAATAGGCTCTTTGCTGTACCAACCACAAGTATGGATAACCAATTTTTAGTTTTATAAAACCTCAGGCTTATTGCTGAGTAACTGGAGGGTTGGGGAAGAAGTATTAATTACAGAAAATGCTAAGTTGTCAGAATATAGTGCATTTAATATAAATGATATTTTTGTTCTTTTCTTCCGATACGTTTTCAAAAGTATATTAGAGTTAAACATGATTGTTCTAAAGCACTTTTCTTCTGCTCTTTTTTTTAAGTCGAACTAAACGGAGTTAGCCTAAAAATGAATCCGATTCTAGATGAACAACTTATAATACTTTTGCTCTAAAATGCAGAACTTTTTAATAACTTTGACATATTGATACTGTATTACAGCATCAAGACCCAATTACTAGATGCGTGAGGACGGACCTAATCTTACCATGCAAAAAAAGCCAGTCTTACAATTGGTTGTTGCAGTAAATCATTGATAAAGGATTCCCAACTTCCCGCAATTACCTTGCGTACTTGTACAAGTAAATTATTGTGCCAATTCCAATTGCGTAATTAGACTAGTTGCTAAGCGACATAGACTATGGTGACAAAAGCCTTTTATTAATTAAAGCACGTGTTATAAGAGTAAGACATATTTAGCGTTCAATAAGCTGTAAGTATAAAATACAATAACGTGTTTACATATGGAACGTCTTTAAATACATATAAAAATATGTTAAGCACGTAGAAGATGAAACTTCAGGTTTTTATCAACGGCGGCTAAATTTATAAAACGCTTTAAATCAGCAGTTATGGTAGCGTCCAATTGTTTACTGGATTTCACACAAAGCTACACGAGTCGCCCCTAATTTTGAAATGATAAACTGGAGGAAAAGCAGTTAATCAACTCCATCCACCGTTAGTACTTTTTGATCGTCAATTTTATTACGCACCCATAGCCCAAAAGTGCGAAGCCCGATTTTGGTGGTTATGGAACGCAAACCACGGAATCTCAGTTCCACAGTTCGGCAAGCTAACCATTAGAGCACTCGGGTTGTTATGGCATTGGCTTTCTTGAATAGTTACAACACTCTATATAAACGCTAATAATAATAAAATGAACGAAATCACACATTATATGTAAAATACATAAGGTAATCATTAGAGGGATGAGTGGTATTTTTGTCTAAATATTATCATTAAGGTCTCAGTAATCCATAAAGTCATACACCCACAAGCAATTTGACGCATAAAAAAAATCTGAAGGGATAAGCTCCATATTCGTATTTCAAGTGCAAAATTATATAATTTCAATTCACAATACTCATTTGGTGGGGGGTAACCAACAACCCGCATTCATGTTTTAAAACATTTTTCAAAAAAAAGTTCATCCCCTTCTTGCTATCCCTTTATATTTGTAATTTTTAAAAGCATATATCTCTTCATTTTGATAAAAGAAACAACTAAATCTTTACGTATACAATGATAAGATGCATATTTTAAACACAAATACCCTTCCACTTCCCAGTAAATTTTCCTTTTTTCCTAAGTATTATTCACTTATAAGGATGAACAACTTACTTTACTATTTTCCATCAAATATTATTTGACAAAGCCCCTGTTCTTATTATATACATACATTAAGTTTTCCAAAAGTCAAAGTTCTGTATTCTTACTTTTCCATGAATAATATTAGTTTATAGAAATATCAAGAGCTTTTAATATTTCTTCCATTCCCTAATGAATGTATTTGAAGCATCCTAAGCCTTTATTTTTTCTTGTTTCCATTATAACTACTTGTTTACAGGTATAAAATGAGGCACCCATCTACTTTTCACCAATTACTAGTTTATAAGTAATAAAAACTGTATCAGTTATACTTCAGTAGCTAGATTAAAAAGTTAATATCCACATTTTTCACCAAACATATGTTAAAAAAATAAAGTTAGTACAAAACTATGAATATTTGTGAAAATCTTATTTATCTGCATAATATTTGCTTAGATGTGTAAATATTTCATTTTACTTCAACCAAATGACATTCATTTGTACACAGCTTTTTTTGTCTGTTTGTTATAAAATATACTCACAAACCAAACATAATTATAAAAAGTTACTCTTAAGCTAACATGATGGTAAATATTGATGGATTTGAATAACGTTACTGTATAGAAAAGTTAGAGATGGTAACTCTGAAAATGTCGATAACAAAAATCAAACTACAAAGCAGTAATTATAAATGCATGCATTTGATCCTTATTAATATCTGGATTAAATTTAAATAAATTTAATATTGTGTATACTTGGGTATACATTAGTAGACAATGTGATATAAACGTTATCACTACCTGGGTACAGCTAAAGAAAGACAGTCCTTTGTAAGTTCATTACCAAATCATCATGAAGTTAGTCCTTTTGAAAATTGTTACAAACCAAGAAATAAATATACAAAGATTTTAATAGTGCCATTAACAAAAAAAGAAAAAAAAACGAAGTTATATATGAGGGTGTAGAACAATAATTATATACAAATTTGAATTAGAAATGCATGTGAAAACTATAAGAGGCAACTCTTATGAAAATTCAGTTACATACGCTGTACATTAGTTTTAAAAATATAACTAAGTAGAATAGAGTTTGAGTACCTTAACGATTTGGTGTAGTAAAATTTCAAGTTAATAGATGTAATGTTTGGCTGTGTATTTCATGAATAACTTTTTCTAATGGAATAATAAATTAACCCTGGAACTACCACCTCATTTCTATACCATTCTCTGTGAGGTACCACCATGGTAGACGTACTGCTTCATACTTAGTAAGTATGTTTTCTTCTGTTACAACACCAAGTAAAGAACTAACCAAAACATTGAGTGCAGTCAGTCATATTCTATGTAAAAAATATGTATGAGACCCCTTGTAGTAATTAGTGGAGTTGTAATATTGGTAATACTGTGTGACTCATATGATATTAGGGACCCTACGACCAACAGTCATGCACTCACAACTAATACTGTATATAAATAATTTAGAAAAAATGTGTTTTAAAAATCAATATGGCTTCCACTGTTAATTCTAAAGTTTAGTAATTGTGTTTTATTCACAATCTCAAATTTCCATGTTTCTATTACTAAGACGTTTAAAGTGCTGAAAGAATAATATTCTATACAATACAGAATAATCATTCTATTTTTTTACATGTGTCAAAAAAACCTTAAGTACCTCTGTATAATTACAGTAAAAAGGTTCTTTACTAAGACAATTATGTAGGATGAGTTTAGTTGATATCAAAATTTATTTATTTGAACTGGATGAACTTGTCTGGGTGATTTAACCATGTACTTTACTATCTATATCTTGGAGCAGCAAAAATGACATATTGATATTGAAGAAGCTAATAAGTCTAACAAGAAAAACAAAAAATTATTGAAGTCCTAAGATTATTACATATTTCATTTGTTATGCTAAATTGTAACTAGTGATATCATACATACTGTATTCTACTTGAACAATATGTAGAACAGCAAATTAAAAACCAAATTAATCTTGGAAATTTAATTGTTAAAGCAAAGAATATGAAACTAAAAAGCACAGACAGTAGCTTGTGAAATGATGTATGTATCAAGATATGTTAGAAATGAAGTAAGGAAAAAATATCAGTTTCAAGAAATCTTCTGAGAAGGTTACCAGGCACTACTTACATTAATCATCCCTGTGTTTCGTTTATATCTATGACAATGCCTACAGATCCATTATAATTTATTGAAAACAACAATAAACAAACTCATTTTCCAAAGTTTTTAATTTTCTTTGTTATTAAAATTGTGCATTTTGACAAAAGAGAATTTGGAGGCCATAATCTTAAGTTTGCCAAGTTACTAAGAGCAGCTTCAAGGAATTCCATTCCTTCCATTAACCTTGAACAGGGGCAAACCAAAACAAACAAACAGACCTCTATAGTGGTGAGCTGTATATTATATTTATGCTGCTTGTAATGTCATTTATAAAATACAACAATTTTGTAGCCATATGAAAAGTTATTGATGAGAGGTGCAACTCCTCAAAATTAGTCTAATCCAATGAAATGTGTGAAATTGAAGAACAGACTGGGTCTTATATTTCTTTTCTATTTATATAAACAACTTTGGTGATAAGATATACAATAATTTTTCAAAAAGAATGTCTGCTGTAAAATATTTAAGAATTAATAATTTTGTATCTGGAGATGCAAAGTGTTTTTTCTTTTTCTTACTCATATCAAGTGAGGAACAGTGATATCAAACAACTTACAGACAAATGATATGTTATTGTATTTGCAATGAGCAGTTCTTATAGAATACTGTTAAAATATGGTCAGAATTTAAATAAGAGGAAAAATACAACAATCAGAAATTAAAAATGAGAGCATTACAAATACATTACACATAAACTGCAGTTCAATACTAAAACAGGTCTGATTCTGTATAGGTTTACTGATTCTAAAACCTGTAACTGATATTAACATTTGGCAAACTGAAGAATAGACCAATTCTCATTTTTTCTTTTCTTCCCCACTAAAATGGGCAATTCTAGTAACCAGAAAATCTAAATTTTATACAGAACATCATTCACAAATACCATATAGATGAAATCTAAAGGATATTTTTGGAAAAAGAACCAAATACTTTAAGGGAATACATAAGTGAAGAAACAATCAAATTAGAAAGTCACTTGCTCTCAACAACTAGAACAAAATTTGTATTATAATCATATATTGTTTTTTTTTAAAGTTTAATTGTAAAAGAAAAACAGTGTTGAATTTAATATGTAATTGTAACAAATCCTTCAGAAAATTAAGGACCTGAGTATGGACAAAAACAAATATACATTAGGAATACTGTATTGAATGTTATACTGAATAGCATGCTAAAGAAAATAAAAGGTACTGTGCAACACTAAGTTTTCAATAGTATGGCCTCCTTGGGTTGTTCTGTAAGAGAAAAATTACAATAAGATTATAATTCAAATACTATTTTTAATGAAATCTTACTTAGATAGTACAGACAATGGCAAAAATATTGATATCACAATCTGAAATTTCCTCCTCGATAACAAATAAACAGTGCAATAAAACCTGCTAATGTTATGTTGTTTTTCAAAATTTGTAGTGCATACTGGAGGAATTTATATATTTTAATACAAAAGGTTTTAGAAAAAAATGACCTTTATATTTCATACAGTTATAAAAGAACTTTTTATTTTAACCAACATTTTGCCTTTGTGACATCAGTTTGTACATACAACAGTTTGATACTATAATATTAAAAGGTTGTATGTACAAACACCAATGAAGCTGCAAACGTGAAACATTGGTCAAAATAAAGTTCATTTATAGTTATTTGGAGTATAAAGGTTGTTCTTTTCTAACCTGTTTATCAAAATCTGCTAATCTTACACAAATACAAGACTGCATTTTACATTTATTACTTTTGTAAAATAACACAGCAACAATGTATATACATTAACCAACCTTTCAAAGTATGTAAATAATATATCTACAAGTATAGGTACCTGATGATGACAAAACCTTGTCGAAACGTTGTATATTTGCTGTTATATTAAAGTTTTTCTTCATTACCCATTCAAGCCGTTTCCAGCCATTATTATATCTACAAGTTATCTTAAAAAAACAAACAAATCAGCTTAACTACCTGTTTATGTAACAGACAAGAATTTTTATTATTTGTTAGCTGAGTTCTTGCACAGATCTTAAAATATAACGTTGATAAACGGAAACATCGGCACATGTAGATCTTAGAAGTCGAGTTGTTCAAAACTTGAAAATAGCGTTGATAACTGGACCAACTGATGGTTGAGATGTTGCAAAGAAAATATCTGCTGAAGTTTTTCGCCAGACACTAATCATAGCAGAACCATCTGGAAAATAATCTACAGAAAATAGTACAGCTTGTAAAATGAGTCAGATCAGATTTTAAGATCTGTGTAACAACTCAGCTAACAGATGTTTCTGCATATAAAAGCTATCTTAAGGTTTTGTACACCAAAAAAACATTTTACATTTTTATTATCTCTTTCTTCTAGTTTTACACAGATATAGTGATTACATTTTAAAACTAGCACATGAAACTTACAAGAGGATTTGGACGAAATCTGTAGGCCAACATCATTCGTTTTCTGTAGGCTTCATACTCATCATCTCCAACACTAACTTCTTCAGGACGCCCCTGTCCAAATCCTGCTTTCTCCACCGGAGCTGTTGCCCTGGGTGAAATTACAATTTCATTAAATGTACAATCCTTTCTTTATTCTCAATATCCTTATTGAGAAAACTCACTTATCTATATGATTATGCAGTTAGCACTTCATACAAGTTCAAACACCTACTTGACTTTAACAACTTTAATATGATTATAACAACTGACCTAGTTGTCTGCACAAATACTTCTTTTATTATATATTAAGACAATTGAAATTTTTGCTTGAGGAAGCATTTGTTTCATACCTTAAGAAAAGACAAATGACTTATCTCTTTCAAAGAGCATGTATTACCTATGAGAAGTCTATAGATAAGCACTTTCTAAGCAATGTGAATAAGGATGAGTCAAGTGAAAGTTTCAAAATAAGTTCATTTTGTAAATTTTTTTGTAAGGGCAAATTAACAGTTTAGAAAAAAAAAAGCTATTCTGTATTCCATGAAGACAGCCTCCTGCATTCAAAACAGTAAAAAAAGAAAATTCACAAAATAATTATGGAATGTGATATAGACTATATCTTGGAATGAAATTTAAATGGATTCTTCATGGTGATGCAACTCAAATAAACATTGGGGGCTTATAAGAAAGTTGCATACTTGTACCTGAGAAATCAAATCTTGTGCATTGAGGAATATTTTTTGGAAGATTTGTCCTGACACATGTTACAGGTTGTGTATAATTACTGATCTGTCTGTCTGACAAAGTACTTACTTATTAACAGGTGCTACGATTCCAGAACCATCAGCTCCCAAACCTTGGCCTTCTGTCCAACCTAACTTCTGTAACATTTGAAACCCAATGTTATCTTCTTTCAGCTTAAAGTCTTTATAGTCAGACAAGTCAGGGGCACGTCCTTCTTTCATTGCATCCCACTTTTCCATGAACCGTTCTAATTCATCCGGAGGAAGGAAATCTCCAATGTGATGTTTGCCTTTTCCAAACTCAGTGAGTTCTTCTGCTACAGCTAAATTAGAAAATTGCACCAACTTGACTTAAAGTTAAAAAAAAAGAACAAAAAACATGGTACTTCATGTTTTTCATGAATAAAAATGATATCAACAAGTTTTAAAAAAATTGTCTGATTTCACCATTCATATCACCCATAAAATGAAACTACAACTGAAATGTTCAGATACAGTATTTTGTTTTTGCAACTTTATTCAAATTTGTTTTGTATCAAATAATTAAAAAGATATTTAAATTTTTTATCATAATTTTGATTTTTGCTCCTTTCCTAAATTGTAATAGAATTATATATATTTCCCACCTGCACACGTAAATAAAATCATGGCCTATATCTCTAGAATGAAACTTTATTAGCTCAATGTTTCATTATTACAGCTTCTTCAGAAGCTATAGATATCCTACAAGTTCACTACTAATCCATTTAAATCTAAATTGGAACACTGTTGTTCGTAAATCAAACATTGATACACATGTTTAGAAAATTCATATTATATTAAAGTAATATTAATTATTTTTGAAATTATATTGTTAAGACAAATCAAACCCATAATGCTAAACAAATAACGTGTAAACCAATAAGTAAACTATTAAGATAATGGGATTTAGAACAGAATACGTTAAATATCTAAAACATTTCTTCATATTTGTATTGATAAGTATTTTTCCATCTTATTATATCAATACATACATAAAACAATGTCTGAACATATATTTCAACCCTGTGTATAGAGACTACATCAAAGTTCAACATATTAAAATATTTAAAATGCCATTAAAGTCTCTACACTAAAGGCCAACCTTTGTATTTATTATCTTAGGTCTCTTTTCTTGATTAAAATGGGTTTTTAAATTTTTCATGTAAAGCTACACAAATGACTTAATCAGAACTAAATGCTTGTTTTTCAGAAACTCTACAGAAGCATCAACAGCTTTAACAAACTGAATCAATTAATTTCAGAACACTTTGTATACATTTATTTTTTCATTTTTAAATAATAACACCTTTAAAAATCATGATAAAAATAAAAACAATGTTTATTTTTTATTCTCTTACAACCTTTATAATAAAATAAAATCCTAGCATTTTTGAAAGAAATTACTTAGCTACAATTTCATCAACAAAGTTTAGATTAATTATCCTCTACGTGCATTTTCTCTGCTTAGAATGATAAATTTCAACCAACTTCATGTTTATAAAAGGAACTAAAAATAATTGTTCAGGCAGTCAAGTGTCAAAAATGGCATTTACTAACTAAAAATGTGCTTGCTGAAACAAGTTTAATACAAGATATTAAAACCCAACCTATTTTGTGATTACCTATACATTGTTAATTTTAGAACAGTGACACTTTCTTTTTATTATCACAAAATCAAACTGGAATTAAAAACTTTCCTAAAATTATTCTACAAATATTTAGTGCTAGAAACCTTTTGTCTTTTCCATTTCCACAGCACGTTTTTTGTGTTCCCATGTACCTCCTTCTGTTTCTTCATCAGAGTCATAATCATACCTAACCTTTCCAGCTTTTCTTAGCTGTTCATTCTGTTTTTGCTTAGCTTCCATCATTTGGTACAGAACACTCATCTAAAAAGACACATATTTTAGTGAATGAAATGGATGTCAGGAATATCAACCAAGGGAAAAGAAAAAGGAGCTATGGGAACTCTGGTTACAAGTTATGATCAAAAAGAAAATATTTATTTTGTAAGTTATTTAATTAGTAATGGAATTACTACAGGATATGTTTGCACAAAGGAACATTTGTACCAAATGTCACCAACAGTACAATTATTTCAAATGCATTTTCTTGATGATCTCCCTCCAGATGAAATGATCAAAGCTATGCTCCTTCTCCATACTTTTGGTGCATCCTTAAAAAAAATCAGATAGTACAAGTTCTAAACATTTAAGTTTGAGCATCAGTTCACTATGTAACAGCTATACCAAATGTATTATGTGCCCAAGATGTACTCAGATTACTGTTGTACCACTTGAAGCATGAGCTCGTATTTGTTATGGATGGTACTGGTAACTCTGCTGGAGTTTGGTGCTGCAAAAATCACTTAGACAGAAACAGTTTGTATTCACGATAGGTGATAGATGTAAAGATGAAATATCATACAATTTGTAAAAGAATGGATATGACTGATCCTTTAATGAAGATATATGCAGTAGCAAAGAGATAAGATAGCATGAACTTTGGTAAATGTCACAAGCTAAATGCTATTGAATTCTATAACTCCCTTTATATATGGGCTCACTTATTTTGACCAACCTTGTAACTACCATGTAACCATAATACTATACACACTGTAGTAACTTTGAATGTACTAAGTATAACTTCACAAAATCTGGTAAGCTTTTAGTAAACATTACGAGTCTGTTGTACACAAACAAATTGATTTTCTAACAAACGATTATTACTCAAGATTTGTCTGTGATCTAAAGAAGTTTTTCCTGAATCAGTGAGTGAAAGGTGATTTTCATGAAAAATATCTTTTCACCTTACAGTTTCCATATTTCATTTGCACAGCCTCTAGAACCTCCTAAATGAATATCAAATGTTTGTTTTTGGTAAAACTTTATACTTTATTATTTTCTCTACCTTAACACTAATTTGTAGTGAAAGTTGAAAAGTATGAAGAAGTGAATATGTAAAATTTATTTAAATATTTCCTTTCAGCATGGGCTCGGTCCCTGGGACTGACCTCTTAACCATTTTGTGCTTGTTATAGTTTTCATGCTGTAACTTTTAAATTATTAAGCAAATGTTAACAAAATTTGGCAGATTATCAATAAACATTACAATGCTTTCATACACAAAATATAATTTTTTTTTATTAAGTCTTAAGATTAATAAAGCAACATTTTTCTCTTGTCTATTTTTCCTTTTCGTATGTTGCCTATCTATCATGCAAAGTAATATTAATTTTAGGGTTAAAAATACTTTTAAGCATCAGAAAATTTTGAAATTTCACATGTGAAATCTTTATAATGTCGAGATAGTTATCAAACGTTTTTAAGAAAAAACATTATATTTTATCTGTTATTTTCAGTTATTAATTACATTTTATTTATATTTTCAAAGACAAACAATATAAGGAACTGGAGGCCAATGCTCAAAAAGGGGCATGTAAAAGCCCACAGAACCAACAAAGGTCCCAGTCAGGAAGAGGGACTGACTGAGCAATGGAGGTGATGTATAAAAAAACAACAAAAAGGTGAGTGAAAACAAGTGAAAGGAAGGAATTGATGCCTGGCAAGAGACAGAAAGTTGTGGATAATAATATTGCAGCAATCTGCAATAGTTGAAACAGACTCATCCTTGTCGTAAAGCCATGTAAAGGAAGTAAGATGTGGAAGAGTAAGCCAACTTGGTGGAAGAGAGTGATGGAAGGGATCAGTAGTGGTAAACAGCTCATTTTGTTGATAATGAGCTAGAGCAGAAGGCCAACAAGAATGAGAAAGAAAAAGTGCTATCCTATGGGAAGATCCCATTTGTCTTACAAGGGACAAGTCCCACATGTGTGAAGGCAAAGGTGCAACATCTCATTGTGAAAAATGGATGACCAAAGTTAGTAGAGGATGAACTTCCAAAGAGAGAGGAAAAAAGGTTCCTCAAATGACAAGTGATACAAAAATGAAAACCATGACTGATCCAGCCAAATAGGAACAATCACAAAAACGTGGAAAGAGATGGTTGCAAATAAGAATACCTAGGGTAGAAGGCAATAAAAGAGTGACTGGACCAATCCTGGCTCAGAGCATTGAAAGCCAGAGAAGTTAAGTTGAGGACCGGTGATGAAAAAAGAGGAAACTTGAAATTGAAAGGAGCCAAAACAGCATTCAACCAGTGGAGTCATGATACAAGAACAAATTCACTGGAAGACTAAGGATGTACGGACCACTCCGTGGGGTGGATCCTGTCCAGTTGAAACAAGTAATCTGTCATCAATTTCAAAAACCTTTGCAAATATGATGATTATTGGCCCAATAAAGGAATTCCAAGGTGAAAAAGCATAGGTACAGAGAGAGGGTACAACTCTTGCAGTTGATGTACGAAACAATTGTGAAGTCCTCTGAGTGGATCATCACAAGATGACCTAACAATAGCGACTGAAGAAGTTGGCATGCCTGATAACCTGCAGTCATCTTGAAAATGTTGGTATGCAAAGACGCGCCTCAGGCGACTAGATCCTAAAGGAAATGCTGGTGTAGAGAAAGAAAAGCATCAAGGTATAAAAGTAAGTCAGGTTGAGGGGAGGGGAAGTACAAGTACCCCAGGTTGTGTTGAAGATTTAGTCACCACAACAGAAGGGTGTAGAGAGCTGCAAGGGTGAATAAAGGATTTAATTATCCCCTCCCCCAAAGCCCACAGAAGGGAACAAAAGATCTCCATGGTGAGAAGACACTAGTGAGAGGGTTAAGCCTGCCCCAAATGGGAACTGAGAAAAACTCCCAGATGGATAAGACACTGAGCAGGAGTCATAATGTACTTCGAAAGTTTGACCAGACAGTCCAGGTAAAGATGACTCCTGGAGAATAATGGTAGTAGTATTTGCCAAATCCTGTTGAAATGGGGCCATGAAAAGTCAGTCATCTATATAATAATGGAAATGAAGGCCCAGAAGATGCATGTACAAGCAAAGGATCACATGATCCAGTTGAAAACACAAGTGGCTGTGGCTTGACCAAATGGAAGGGCAAGGAACTGAAATACTTGTCAATTGTGAAAAAGAAACCAGGGGAAATGATGGAACATGAAACAAACAGAGATGTGAAGAAAGAAAACTGAAATGTTGAACTAGTCTCAACATCCCAGAAGAGAGGGCCAATGTAGACTGAGAAAGTTGTCTATTTGGAATTGAGGAACAATGAAAAAGTGACTTAGAGATGACTGGACATTAATCTCTCATCTTCTTGGGGATGACAAAGAGTTAGGAATAAAAGTCCCTAATGGTGTGGGAGATAGGTTTTATTGTTCATTGCACCATGAAGATGCAGAAGATCAGAGGGAAGGGGAGAGGAGATGATGGGAAAGAGGAGGTAGAGTATGAAAGTGCAGGAACAGATCACAAAAAATAACTTGCACAATCCAAGGATTACTGGAGAAGAAAGAATAGAGGTAGGTAAAGTGGGGAAGGCAGTCACAGACAGACCCAGAACCGAGGACTGGACCCAAAGAAAAGTAATGGCTGAGAGCTGCAACAGTCTGCTCTAAAGGAGAGGGGTGGGGGCAACAAAAACAATTGAGCAAGGAATAGGAGAGGCATTAGCCTGACATGATTCCTGAGGATGAGTATCAGACTGAGGTACCCAAGATTTAGTGAGTTGGAAAACCAAGAAAGTAATGAAAGATTACTGGTGAGCAGCTTCAGCCCAGGATTCCAAGGAGTTTGGTACACCTCCACAGAATTGGTCTATAAGAAAAAGGACCAGTTGAAGGTCACAGACATAGGAAAAAGGGAGATGGATATCTGAAAGGAAAGCATCTCATCTGAGGAGACCTTATAAACAAAGAAATCAGGTCAAAGTAGAGAAAACAGAGGAAGAAACATAAGCCAAGGCAAAAAAATAAGAAACGGTCAAGATGGAGAGCTTTGGTAAGGTGAAAAATATAGCAAAGGGTTAGTTATCCACAGATGAAGCATGTTCCATAGAAGGCAATGAAACAGAATGATTAGGGACTGGAACAAGAGAAAAAAAGTAAGTAGATGAAAACTACCCACCTGATGCACAAGAGTGGTAACATTACAAACAGACAATGTGTTGCCAGTCACCACAGATACAAGTGCAAAAGATTTTTGAAGAGGAACATGAGAGCCTCAAGACCTAAAAGCAATGTGGATATGAGAATACATAGTAAATCAACAACTCAATAAGCAAATTATTATTTTTTAATAACAACAATAAAAGTAATATAAAAATTAATAAAAAAGCAGTTATCACAGTGACAGCTCTAAATGCACGTTTAAGCATAAGCAGTGCCACAGAAAGAATGAGCCTATGACCATGTGCTAGTGTCTCATAGGGTCTACTTTGCATGAAGGCTGTCACCCTTTTATTGGTGGAGGGCTACAACTGTCACAATACACATATACATATGTAGGGGTAGGAGTTTGTTCACGGTTTGTGGCATGCACATGAAATTCCACAGCATTTGCATGTGAGGTAACAGCTCTTAGAGTGCAGAGAGTTAAAATTTCTGCACCAGCAGTTCCCATTTTAGATGAAAATTTTGAAAAACATATACTTTTGATACATTAATTCAAAAATGGACTGAAAATATCCCACCTTCCTTTGATCCTCCAATTGTTTCCACTGTTCTAGTGTCAGATCTGTTCTACCAAACACTTGGACTGCATATTTGATCAAACCTTGATCTGCAAGATAAAAAAACAGTTCAATGATATAATGGCCAAACTGACAAACACCCTTTAAGTATTTTAATATTACTTCACTTACAGTGTGTTATGGGATTATAAATAGATACAGAACTTCCACAAACATGTGTCTTTATAGCTCTCTTACCCCTTGGCCAATGATATATGAAATAGAATGATCAAAATAAAAACTTTCAAGACTAAAGCAAGTTTAATCCATTAACACTCTCTGCACAGGCATCCTTTACTGTGCATGTCATGTGGGTTTTAGAGTTGCATTCAAAATTTAATTACACTACTTTTTGTTTATGTTATACCTAGTAATATAGCATAAAACTAGCTAATAAGCCATATTTTAATAATATACTAGTTTTAAGTTCTTTAGTTTATAAGACAATACTAAAAAAAAATATAAATTTCCCCTAGTGTGATAAATGTGACATTTATTCTCCAGACATCCCCTCTTTTGTAATTTATTCATCACCTCTCCAATAAGTACAAAATTTAACATAAATTACTCACCATAATATTGTCACCACTCTGATAAAGCATAATTTTATTAGCTTCCAATCTTGTTTGGTTAAAGAGCCATCACATAGAATATCCGATCCCACTTGCCACACCCATCTGTCACATCCTATCTTTCAGGATTTGTTAATAGTTCTCTCTTACATTTAATACTATATTATTTATAACCAATAGTAAGCCAAGGTTTTCATATATCAAATGGGGTATTATATTACATTGCTTTCTGTACACAAAATTGTAAATATTTCTTTTAATACAAGCTTTGTTAACTTGGGAAACATATCGACCAGCTTGGATGAATTTGCAACAGCTCTTGTCACATAGTTATAAAGCCAGAAAAAAAATGTGATAGTTATGGGATATTGTCTGTTTTTTGCATATTATTATTCTATGTTCTTTGGTACATTATATCTAATTAAATAAAAATTAGTTAGTGCACTACTATCATCAGTATAAAAATATATGGTAAAGTGACATCGACAGTCGTCAGCAAAAGAAAGAAGGTACAGTAAGCACTATATTTCTTGCTTTTCACAAGTATTCTTTGATCCAGCTCATGAACAAATTTTTAATGACCAGAATTTTCTAACCTTTTACAGAAAGGGGCCTTCATAATACTTATGACAGCCTTGAATGCCCATATTAGAAAATAATGTTCACTGTTTACATCTTCTAGGGTGACTGTTTATGCAGTCTTTTATTAGAGAAACTGGATCCTCTCCTTGAGTAGCTTGAATTTTGTAACACACTTGCAGACATTCAACCCTGGCCATATACCAATCTTGTTTGATTATTTTCAGGAGTTTGGTGCATTAGAAATGCTGCTTCTGGTCTTCCTTCAACTCCGCAACAGAATGGCTCATTTTCTATGATTGTGGCTTATCTGCTTCTACTGTAGACTATAAAGCCACACTCTCTGCCAGCTTTAGATGTTGCAGAAGTCATATTCTTCTTGTTTGCACTCTTTTATGACCTTTTTTGATCCTTTCACTTATTTCATATGCAAGTGCCTAGAATACCATCTTTAAAGTTTAGAAGTCATTTGCTTAAAAAAAAAGTATCTCCTGTCTTAAGAGATTCTAAATTTATACAGTGTATTTCAGTTAGGGCTTTCTGAATTTGTCCTTATCATATAAGCATAATTATCAGTATCCTATTCTGAGGAGATTCTGTATTTATATATATATTTGTTAAGTAGGGATGTACACATGTTAATTAATATCTGCTTTTTTCCTAAACACATTTCTATTATCTTTGCAGGTGCTCCACGAGAAAGCAATGCCCTCTGGAAGTGGACAGAAGATGCTATATGGTGTCTGATGTTGCTTTGGCAAGTACCTCTCCCACCTCAACATGTACATCCTTATTTGACATAAAGGATATCTAATGTAGGATACGTGTTCTTAACCCTGTCCACACGAGTCACGGATCAAACGCCATATGATTCCGTTTGTTGTATTTAAAATTTTATTGAACTACTATTTTATGAAGTTATTTATATGAACAAGTTAAGTCAACTGTAAATTATAATTCAAATGTTAGTATTATATATTACTTAATGTAAAACTAAATATTAAAAAAGCACACTTAAACACCAATTTTTGTGTATCACATGGTATGTAAAATGCAGCACTGGTTCAAATTAGATGTTTGTGATGTCAGAATACAAAGTCTATAGTTTCATATGAATTAGGAACTCAAATTACTGATATTAAAAAGCTAGAATATAAAATATCGCTCATGTACTGAATCAAACACAGTGGCCCCACGATCATCTCTTTTCACTTTTGGAAACACTCCCTTATATACACTTATTTCTGTCTGTTTGTTTGTTTTTGAATTTCATGCAAAGCTACACGAGGGCTATCTGCGCTAGCCATCCCTAATTTAGCAGTGTAAGACTAGAGGGAAGGCAGCTAGTCATCACCACCCACCGCCAACTTTTGGGCTACTCTTTTACCAACGAATAGTGGGATTGACCGTCACATTATAATGCCCTCCACGGCCAAAAAGGTGAGCATGTTTGATATATCTGTCTATGACAAGTGAAGAACCAATCAAATCAGAATCTCCTGCTAGTAGCTTTCTCAGCCATTTTCAAGTATTACAACATCATCCCATTCTTTCAATACAAATCTTCAAGCTGGTAAGGCGACTCTTTAGTTTGCTTGAAATTTCATATTTTTTTCACATCCTCCACGCGTGAAATTTTATAAGGTTTAGCAACCTAGGACAAGTAGAAAATGAGTACAAAGAACGTAACTAGAAGAGAAGATTGTTTGCTTTACTTCTTTATTTATTGTTCTATGTTTTAAGAAAAATAAGCTTAAGAAGTTATTTGTAATTTGTATTAATGTATATACATATATAATGTACAATAATTGAAATATGACTGTATTTTATAAAATACTAGTCCACAGCCAAGACAGGTCACTTTATAAAGACTAAAGGTCAGTTATATATTACTGGATACAGTATCACGAGTGCATGTGCACCGCAACATTGTAACTTCTGTATTGTTAGCCAGACTCGGCTGGAAGGTCAATATAATAAAAATAATTAATATATAAATGTATAATGTTATGAAATTTAAGCTATTTAGTCTAAACATTTGTGTTTTCGTGTTATAATTTGTAGTTATTCTAGAATGAAAAAGGCATAATTTATATTTGTTTCCAAATTTTTTATGGTGGTTACGAGATCGGTCAAATCAACCAAAACCAGTACAGAGATTTGTTACTGAAAATAACAGATAAAATATAAAGTTTTTTCTTAAGAAACATTTGATAACTATCTGGACGTTCTGAAGATTTCACATAACTGGGCCATATGTGATTTTCCATCATGACTGCAACTCAGAAATCTGAATTATGGTTAGGAAAGCAGAGCTTATACAAATCTCCTGACACAAGTGCAATAAGTGGAGGGTGTGAGAGTGAAGAATTATGATTAAGTTGCTGCATGCTATGCATTCATCAATGATTTCCAGAAATTTTCAGTCATATGATTGTTGATAGCATGAGAAGAAACTCAATAAGGAAAGGCTTTTGTTATTTAAGTGGCAAGTCTACCTCTGTTTGAAATTCATTTTAATCCTAAAGGTGAAAAAGTATGGGTATTTGATATTTAAAGCTTCTGTGGCCTAGGCTTAAATTGTTCAGGACAAACTTTAATGAAATTTTTGGGAAAACAAAATGAGTTTTGCAAGTTCAGAGTCTAGGTTAGAACTCACAGCCACCACATCTATAAATTGCTCAAATGTTTACCACTAAATATATCATACAATTGTTTTGCAGGCTTTGTAAGTTTTTTTTACTGAATCTTAAGTGTTATAGAATTTTAACAACTTACCATGCTTAACAAATTCTGGAAAGTGAGAATTCATTATTCCAGTTGTTAGCACTCCAGCCACTCCAGGTGCTGGCAAGGTCTTGTCTTGAGGTCCCCATCGACTTAGACGTTTCTTTTTTCTCTTTGGCTCATCACTGTTACTATTACTGTCACTATCACTATTAAATTCTGTAATATAAGAAAAAAAAATTTATTTATTATAGAGAGATTATCTTATGGTTATATAGCAGACATAGAACATTGCACGTTTAAGTATAAAATTAGGATAAGTTTAAATTTGTTAATATACACCTGGAAAAAAGTTAAGCACCCCCAAATATTTTTCAGGATTGCTTATTGAAAATAAGGTTTAATTTTCATGATGTTGAGCAATGTTCATAATTTCAAACATAATTAAAAGGATGTGAGCGTTAAGGTGTGACATTTAAATCAGGTGAGTTTTTTTCCCCCACATGCAACTTGCTCCCTTCTTCACGTC
>NW_013668766.1:47730-64338 GCF_000517525.1 Limulus polyphemus
CGAATCTGAATCACTTGAAAAAACACGGGGGTGCTTAACTTTTTTCCAGGTGTATATTTTAACACATTGCGAAAATAATATGAAATTTAAAAAGGCTTATCAAGGTGACTCTGATTGCAAAGAATGAAACTGTAGGCAGAATAATTCAAAACCTGTTGTTGGAACAAACTAATTTTATAAGGAATTCAGTAAATTAAAATCTTCTCTTTCTATTGGGTATAAATAATCCAAGAGCAAATGTCAAACAGAATTATTGACAGACAGGATGTGATAAGAGAGTGTTATATGTGGGTTTAACTTTCAGATTTATATTTCAGTAAAGCAAAAAGATTGGAGGCTATAAATTGATATTACGGCTTGTCAATATCTACATCATAATTGTTTAATTTATATTAAAGCTCAAATACAAGTGGAAAGAATACCCACTATGGAAAATTTGGAGTGAAGAAGTGCCATGTGCTACAGAGAAGTGAAGATTGAAAATTTAGATATGAACTGTAAACTACATTTTTATGCAATATTTATTAAATATAATGATGATAATGTAGTTTAATTAAATTTTGAATCTAGACAAAAAAAAACAAAAAAAAACATACCTGATCTGGATTTTCCTTCTGTTTTAATACTTCCACTAGCTTCAGCCCTCTTCTTGGCTTGAGTAAGTTCTTTAACTCTCTGGAGAAAATACTTGTATGTGAAGCTTTGCTTGTTATTCAAGAAACTGAAGAGAAAGAGAACAAACAAATACTTTTCATGTTGAAGACCACTATTTTACACTTGACAGAATGATACCAAAATATGTTTAGAGCGAGTGTGTGTGTGTGTCTGGCAAAATGTTTTACTTCAAAAGAAGTGTATGTTAAACATTATTACTCAGTGATATAAATCTTAAAGTTATCCTAGTGACTTATGTGATATGAAATGTTTGGGATCTAGTATCAAAAAACACTTTCTGGTATCACACAATAAGGTGCTAAGCCATGAACTCATCCTACTGTATCCCATACAAATCCTCCAACATAACTGGTCTAAATGCCACTGTTTAGGCTCTGAGCTAAAAATATTTATTACATGTACAATTTATTAAAAACTAGAGAAAACTTGATTGCATTGCAGTATCAAAATCCCTGTAATTATACT
Source organism: Limulus polyphemus (assembly GCF_000517525.1). NCBI lineage: Eukaryota > Metazoa > Arthropoda > Merostomata > Xiphosura > Limulidae > Limulus > Limulus polyphemus. The sequence continues at coordinate 48,871 of NW_013668766.1, forward strand.
GTACACTTAGACCATAAATTGCACTCATTTAGTTTCTACTAAGCACCATTAGATTTGACAAAACTAAATATTTGCCATTACAGAAATAATTTTCTGGAATAAAGGCACAAAGCTGAATTAATGCACAATTCTAGTCATTAGAAAAAAACTGGAAATAGATTAAACTACATGAACATTACACCAAGAAATATAAATAAACAGTTATCACCTGTCATTAAAACACCTTACAAAAGAGTTCTTTTAACAAATCTTAATATTTCTAACTTTAAAGATTCAAAAAACACACAAGTTATTCTTATAAATAAATACAGATACAAATTTCCCACTCACACACACACTGTCTCACCATCTTTGAATTGATCACTTTATGACAAATATTACGTTTTAAAATGGATTTCAAAAGAACAAGAAATTTGTACCCTGTCAAATAATAAACTAATCTTCTTTATGCGTAAAAAGGGTAAAGTTTAAAAAGGATGGGGTAATAAATGTTTATGTGTCTTCTGTAATCTACTTTACTTTTTTTTCTGATCCTTTGTGCTAATTATTTCATTGTGATTATTTGTTTCAGCAATTTGATGAAGTACTTTCGAAACAAACTCACCTGTTTGTGATTCATCACGGTTTGTTGAAAACTTATGACCATGATCAGAATGCACTATGCTAGATAAAGTTAGTGACTGCTATTGATTTAGGAATTCAGTACTATGTGACAAAAATTTTACCACTACAATGCAATACAACTAAAATTAAGTTCAACTACTGTCAAATCCAATTTTAGTATACTGGTTTTCAGTGATGTTTGTTTATTGTTAGGTAGAAAGATACATATGATGAACAATCTGTGCTGTGTCCATCATGGGTACTGAAACCTGATTTTTTAAGATATAAGCCACCAGACTTATTGTTGAACCACCAGGGGTGAGGGATGGTATTAATTAAAGAAAATGCTAAAGTTGTCAAAATATAATGCACTGAATATAAATGATACTCTTCCAAAACTGAGTTACTGAGAAGCATTACAAGAATATATTGTGTTAGTAATGCAAATTAATTTTTTATTATCACCGCATGATCAAGACTACACTATTTTTGATGAATGTTAGTTTTAGGTAACTTTTATGATTGTATAAATACTTCTGTCCAACTGATTCACTTCTTATATATAAAAAGAGGAATTCATTAACGTAGCTTTTATTTTACTAAGGATTACACATTACCATATACAGAAGGCAACTTGTATGAGAGACAGCTTCTGTCATGAGTATTATGCCACCCAGTTAACAACACTATCAGCTTGTGCTAGCTGGAACAAAGCCTCTGTAATAACAAGCTTAACTGCCATTATAAACATAATGTAATCTCAAAATTATAAAGTTTTTCATGCCACCTCATTTGGCCATAAAAAACAAAACAAAATGGGGATATTTTGAATGTGAAACAGTTTCTGTTACTAAACAACAGTATACAAACCACTTGCTGTCATATACAAAAGAACCTTTTAAATGAGATTGTTTAAATTCAGTATGACCCAAACTTTCAGCTGCTTGTGACACACATTTTGATACTATCACATCACAAATAAAATGCAACACCAAAATACAGGCTATACCACATTATGCATCATTATCAACTCATGGTTTCCATACTACAACTTTTACTATGTTTTGTGTATCTTCACAAAATTTTGAAAGCTTCCAGTAAACATTACAAGACTTTTGTTGATAAAATCAGAATTTTTAATAAATTGTTGTAACTAAAAATTTCTTCGTGAATATATGGAGTCAAAGTGTTGACTGCTCTGAGTGAAAAGTTATTTTCATGTTGTTGAGATTAGAAATACTTTTCTTCATCTAAACATTGTCAAATTTCATTTATGTAATCTCTAATACCCTCTACAGAAATTTCAAATTTTTTTTTCAGTAAAACTTCATATCTTATGTTATTTTCTAAACCTTACACATATACAGGATCAGTCAAATAATTGACCGATCTCATAATCACTGTAAGTACAAATAATTCTAAATTACCTTTTTTATCTTCTAGAATGATTTCAAAATGCAGGAGGAAACTTAAAGCTAGTAACTATATATATATCAGTTTCTATTTAAGTTTATTGTTTTATTACAGTTTGAACTGGGTCTAACTAATAATCCCACCAAACAAGTTGTAAATCATTCGCTTAATGTGTAGCTCACTTACCTTATCGAATTATGTAATGAACAAGCTACTTGTGAGTGTACTTCACAAAGAATTATTAGTTTTTTTATCTTACCTAATCTAACCTAACAAGTTTCTAATTTTTAAATTTGTTACTTTTAGAATAATAAATAAAGAATACACATGAAAATCAAGATATATAATAATTACCGGAGTCTTTTTTTTTTTGGCTGTCAACTGTTGATGAAACTTAACCTTACTCTTTTAAACTAATGGTACTACTACACTATATAATTTTTAATTTAATTAAATAATGCACCTAAGAACACAGAATAACAGCACGTAAAAAGCAGAAAATACCCTTTAACTATCGAACTATGCAATAAGAGCCATTAAAAATTCAGCTAAGGTTGCTGATGTGCTTCCTGTAGGAATAACATTTGAACTGAAAGAGAAATAGACAATTCTCTGTATATAAAACAATGTAATATAATACATCATTCGATAGATTAAAACCTTAGCTTTCTATTGGTTATAAAAAATATAGTATTAAACATTAGAAAGAACTACTGGCACTTTGTGAAAGAGAGGATGTGAAAAGTGGGTGTGGCAAGAGGTCTCATTTTCTAGTTTATGGCTCAGTAAACAAATAAGATTGAATGTTATAAAATTTCACTTTGCCTGAGTAATAACTATATCATAATAAGTAATTTACATCCAATAATATACTTCTGGGAGGGTTAGTAAATAAATTAGGGAAGAGGGGATACTTACGAGAGCAAATGTCACAATTCTCATACTGGGGAAAATTAAGATTTTTTAAAGAATATTTCCTTATAAAGTTAAGAACCTAAATTTCATATAATAAATTTTGGTTTATTAAGTATGTTTTTGATGCCATGGCTATCCACATGCCATGACAATAGAGTAGTGTAATTAAATATTTGAATGTAACTCTAAAATGTCATGACATGCACACTTTGACCTGCATGTAGCGAGAGAATTAAGTTATCTTCCCTGCATGTCTGGCTTAGAGAACTGCATACTACAAGCCTTCAGTGAAATCCCATCTAATGTTATGAAATTTCTTGTGAATTGCACAACTGCATAACGACATTATTCTGTAGCAAAAGCACTGCACTAATAGGAGAGCAATACATTTCTATGTGCAACAGCTTCCTCAAGCATTTGCACTTGAGAACATCATTCCTTCATGAGGCAAGAAATACAAAGGTGCACCAAAGGCAGGGAGGATGGATGGAAATGTGTGTGAGGAAGGTGAGTATCTATCAGAAATACATTCTAAAGTAAGGAAATTGTTAACATCTGAGACAATACCACACCTCTGCATACAGTTAAGCTAGAATCTTACACTGAAGTGGTGGAGGGGCCGATATAAAGATCTCACTAGATGAACTCCTTTCAGAAAGTTCCCAAAGAAAACCCATGGGGGGGGGGGTGACACCTGATGGCAAGAGCTCCATAGGGGCACACCCATGGGAGACAGCATGATATTTATAAGTTTATAAGGGGTGATATATGCAACACTAAAAGGGACACCACTTCCCACTGTACTGGTACTCAATTGTATATCACCCCAACTTACTAGTCCAATAGGTGAAAGTTCTCCATGGTCCACCATCCCAGCATCTAGGAACTGGTAAGTAACAAGGGTCTCCTGTGCTTCACTTGATGAGAAACAGGGGTGGGGAGAAATTTGTGGTTGGTAGACTTGAAGAAAATGCCTGGATGACCATCAGTTTTTCACTCCAAAAAAAGTATTTTACTGGAGACAGTGCAATGGGTGATCCTGAAACCCTATTTTGCATAGCTGGCAAGTGAAAGTCAGGGAAGCAGGCAGAACACTCCCTGGTGCTAGCTTTTTCTAGGATAATCCAGGGAATAGGTATGATCTGGATCAGACTAAAAGTTAGATACATAGATATACCATGAGGATACTTCAAGTGGTCTTGTGTTACACCCCATTTCAAAGTGGGCATATATGGAGCAGGGTGGATAGTATGAGCATTTCTTGTTATCCTGGTTCAATGCAGATTTTTAGTACCACCAACCATCTGGCAGAATTCTATAAATGAAAGAAGGCTGTAGAAAAATAAAGATGCACTCACCTGTCTATAGATGGTGGGTAGACTGTAGAATGGCAAATAAAGGCAGGTGGTAACTTTCATCAAAGGAAATAACCAGATGGTGAAGATAATGAGTGATGAAAGCAGTTGTTGGAAGTGAGTGAGGTGATGAATCTGATGGGACGAAATGTGGAACAGTTTGTGAGTATCAACCTCCAATGAGGAGTAGACCAAATGTAGAAGTTGATTGACCACACCTGTAAAAGTAAAAGGGGAGATGCCCATGGAGGAAGAGGAATCCCAGGGAATGAAAAGTCTTTAACTCTTTCAGCATGGGATCGGTCCCTGGAATTAACCTTTTAACCACTTTGGCAAATTATCAGTTTATTCCAATGCTTTCATATGCAAAACATCAACTTTTTTTATATTAAGTCTTAAGGTTTGTAAAGCAATGTTTTTCTCATGCCTGTCCAACATGCAAAGTAATTTTCATTTTAAGATAAAAAATACTTTTATACATCAGAAAAATTTCAAATTAAACATGCGAAATTTTTATAATGTCCAGATAGTTATCAAGCGTTTCTTAAGAAGAAGCTTTATATTTTATCAGTTATTTTCAGTAATGAATCTCTGTACAGGTTTGGTAGATTTGACCAATTTTGTAACCACCACTGTAACAACCTTTGTACTTGGTTGCTAAGCCTTTTAAAATTTCACGTGTTGGATGTGTTTAATGTTTTATATATACAGTTGAATAACCAAAAAATCATACATTACTATATCAATACTATACAATTCCACTATAATTGATCAAGGTTAGTAACTAAGCTGTATTTCAGTCTAAAAAAATATGAAATTTGGAGCACACTAAAGACACAACGTACCTCCTTGAAATCTTGGTTCGAAAGAAAAGATGGTGTCCAAACATGTTAAAATGGCTGAGAAAGCCACTTGGGGGACATTCTGATTGGGTATTCATGTCATATATAGAAGTAAGTGTATATAAGGGAGTGTTTTCAAAAATGGAACGAGGTGGTTGGGGTGCCACTGTGTTTGATTTGTTACATGAGCAATATCTTAGCAAATATAAAAGATAAGAGGTTCTTATTTTATATTCTAGCATGCCAATATTGGTAGTTTGAGTTCCTAATTCATACGAAACTATAGACTTAGTATTTTGACACCACAAACATCTAATTTGAACCAGTGCTGCTTGCAACATATCACAGGACACACAAAAATCAATGTTTAACTGTGTTTTTTTAAATATTTACTTTTAAATTATGAAATTGAGTAATGTATAATACTAAAATTTGAATTATAATCAACAGTTTGATACCAAACTTATTGACATAAATTCATAAAATAGTAGTTAAATAAAATTTTTAAAGCGAGTCAATAAACACGATGACATGGCCTTTCACCCGTGACCCATCTGAAAAAGGTTAAAGGCTGAAGTATCAGATAAGTAGCAATTAACAGCATAAACAGGGCACAACAGTGTGTCCAGGTCTGACTGATCATAGAGGTGGGGAAACAAAAGGAAGGGAGATAAGAGAGAAAAAAAAAAAGAGGTCACCTACCTGAGCAGATGAAGACTTGGGCAGAAATGACCAGTCAGGATAAAGAAGAATATAAGAGTGATGGATGATAGTACAGGAAGAACTGATAGAGTAAATATCAAAATGACAGTGACCATAAGCAAGAAGTAAGAGAAAATAGGTCTTGAGTGAGAGGTGGTTTAAGGTGCAAGCTGCCTATGGCTCGAAACATTCAAGGGTATGAGTGAACAGAACTACACTGAGGTCCCAGTCACACATGGGAATGAAGAAACCTTCCATGGGCAATATAGAGTCCAGCCAAGAGAGAGAGAATGAAACCAGGTTCATAGCACGTGGCACATGAGAGATAAACCCATTGAAAACTAGCCCAATAGAGAAGGTCCAGGGTTTGAAAGCAAAGGGTCTTGGATCAGGTAACCCCTTGGCAGTTGATACAGCACATAGCCATGGATTTGTTAGAATAGATCATAACTAAATGATCCACAAGGAGGGGTAAGAAATGGGAACATGCCTGATGGACTGCCAGAAGTTCAAGTGTGTTGATATGGAGAGAGAACTTGTCATTGGTCCATGTGCCTGACGTGAGATTACTTTTTAGAGATGCTCCCCAACCAGATAGGTTAGCATCAGTGAAGAGATGCAGGTCTGGTCTGAGTGGATAAGTGATTCTAGTGAAACCATGGTTCCCAAAAGCACTAGAACCTCTCATACAGTAGGAGTAGGAGAGGTGTGATTCTTGGTGACCAGTAGTTTCAGAGCTTGTAGGCAGATGGGAGAAGGTTAAGCGTGGCAGAGAAAGGAGTTGAAGAAAACTCCAGGTGAACAAGATATTGGGTGGTAGTGAGGAAAGATTCAGGATTTTGACAAGCCATCCACAACAGGCAGCTTCTGCAGAAGAAGGCAAGTATGAAGGGAAGACTCTTCATGGGAGTGGGACAGGAGAAGCCAATCATCTATGAAGAAATGAAATCACAGTCCTGGTTTATGAAGATGGCAAGCAAAGGCCCAGACAATCTAGTTTAAGATGCTGAAAAGAAGAGCTGCTAAAACCTGGAAGATATAATATTGATGAATGAAGCAAAGAAAACGTTATGAGGTTTAAGATGTAAAAGACTGACACTATACTTGAACAGAAGAACTCAAAACTAGAAGATATGATCTTGCTGAATGAAGCAAAGAAAATGTTGTGAGAATGCTGAAATGGAGATATGCAGGTATGCATCCAAAATGTCAGCCTTGGTCATCCACAGTCTGAGCAAAAAGGACAAACAAAGGAAAAAGAAATTTTCCATATAATAGTGTGGGACAACCAGGGAGCAACTGAGGAAGGAAAGGTTGATAACAGTACATCAGTCCCCGTTTCTTTTTTTGAGACCACAAAGACATGAGGGTAAAACCCCGGAGGAGGGTCATACACCCTTTCTGCAGTTTGTTTGTCCAACAAATATGACACAGCTTCCTTGAAATGAAGATAGATGGAGGAGGAAAGGAAACAGGGTTAGGACTGAGCAGAGGAGGGGAAGAGAAATGTAAAGTTTGTGGGTAAGAATTTGAGTAACCCATCTTTTGGTGGCAAACTGTGACAGATGATCCCCCTTAGGACCTGAAGCAACCTGGTAATTACTGACGAGTTTGGCAAATCCAACACTAGCTAGAAATGGGATTTGAAGCATGAAAAGAAGAGGGGCTTGGATGAAATACAGAGGTGAAGTGGGGTTTAGAACAGACAGGAAACTAAGGACAAAAGCAAGGACTAATGATGGGCAAACTCCATCATTGAGTTGACAGAATCAGTTTTACCTTCCAAAACTTCAGGGCAAAGGTCTCATAGAAAGGAAAAAGGAGGTTGAACCTGGGAAAGTGAGTATCCCCACCCAACAACAAGGGAGTCAAGTAAGCAGGGAAAGGTTAGAAAAAGTGGAATGGCCAAAGTAGAGAAGCGAATTAGAATTGCTTTAAAAATAATCTGGGACATGGTGCACATGAGATGTAGAGAGAAGAGGTAATGAAGTAACGTGAGAAAAATCAGGCAAAGACAGAAGTATTGGACACTGGAAAGCAAAACTGATCACAAAGAGTCCGTTTTCCCAAACGTGCAAGAGAGATTCCCAATTTTAAGAATTAAGAAAGGGTAATTCAAAATGACTATAAGCTTTGATATAAGAGTCTGATAGATGAGGTGAGCAAGACATGAGGTTGTGAGAACACAGTTGGTCAAGAAATGAATCAGAGTGAATGACAAAGCCAGAAGGAGGAAAAATTAAAAAGTTGCTAGGGTTAGGATTATGAAGGAAGGAAAAAAAAATGTCATATGACACAGGAGAAAGAGAAGGAATGGTATATATCTCTGATATTAAGTCCTGATAATGAGAAGTTTGAGGGCTCTCCTTAACAGAAAGAGAAGTTCCCAAAGCAAAACCAGGAGGAAGATACAAGCATTCAAATTCATTCTCCCCCTCAAAAAGAGGGGACAGTATGCCTGCATTCTCAGCTAACAAAAATAAAAAGAAAGCAACGTATTGACATTTGTTTCTAAGAAAGCAACATACATAACTCATAACTGCACAACTTGGTTAATGAAAATCCATTTGCAACAAGGTTAAACAGCTTGCAGAAATGAGAAAGAAAAGAGTCAAAACCCATGGATACCTTAAAGCTTCAAACAACTGAATGTGTGTGAATGTGCCACGTTTAGGTCTTCTAATATAAACTAAGGCGTGTTTCAATTTGTGTAAAAACTGAAATATGCATTTAACAGGCTCATTAGATGGAAATCAAAGTTTAATGATGAATAATGGTATAAAACTAACAAACATTTGACACTTGCCATGACACCATATAATGTAGACATGTACCCATTAATTCTCTGTATACAAGCTTTGTTATTTTGACTGACCTTGTAATCACCATTTAAACAAGAAACTATATATATATATATATATATATATTATAATATATATATATTATAATTCTGAATTTACGAAGTGTATCTTCACAAAAATATGGCAAACTTTTAGTAAGCATTACCAGTCTGTTATATATAAAAAAATCTGATTTCTTAATAAAAGTACTTTCACTAAATATTTGCCTGGGATTTTATGATGTCTGTAACTGAGTCAGTCTGGGTGAAAGACGATTTTCATGATAAAGACAAACAAACACTTTTTTTCATATATCATTTGTATAACCTTTAGAGAATCCTAAATGAATATTAATTATTTTTTTTCGCTAAACAGTATATTAATTCTCTAATCTATAGAAAAATGAAAAGAAAAGGTGACAAAACATGAAATGAGTAGTACTGTTCATTCCTTTTCAGTACTGAACAGAAAGTTCTGAAGTATTTATCTTGAGAATTTCTACTTCTTTCTTTTTCAAGTCTATCTTACTTTTACTGTTAGCAACCATAAAGCAATTTATTGGCTTATTTATACTACAGTGTTCCAACATGATTTATCCCCTCTTAGAAATTTACTTTGATTATTTGAAAATGTTTATGAAATGGCTTTAGTACTTGTATATCAACTAATAAATACTTAACTTACAGTAATATATTAAAAGTTAATTTTGGTTTAGCTCTGTTTGCTATAGAATTTCTTACTTACTTATATTGTTATTTAATTTCTGTAGTACATATTGGTGTTTAAATACAATACTAGAAATAAACAATCTTATAAAACCAAATTTGTTATTTTTCTTTAATTGAATACTCAAAGTTTAGCTTTACAGCTTCTTCAGGAGCACTGCACTAAAACACAAACCATAACTGACAGTACCCTAACGCTCACTGAGTTTGACCAGCATAAAACTTGAACCCTTTATCATCTCTACCTGTATATTTATGCATGCTAGTTGGTTGGTTGTTTTGCATTTTTTGGCACAAAGCAACTAGGCTATCTGCACCAAATAACCAGTAAAAACTGTAAAAGTAAGATGGGTTAAAACTAAACAATGTCCAAAATTGAGATTAAAGATTTAAATAGAATTAAAAAGGCCTAAAACCCACAAAAAACTAATACCACGGTCAAGTTGGACAGTGTCACCATCACCAATGACCATCATCAGGGGTAAAACCGTAGAAAGTATATGTCGAAAATGGTGCCACCACTCATGGTCATAACGACGGCACGACAGTAACATGTAGGCTATTGTGACTTGATGACACAAAGGCTACACAATGGTGGGTCAGTACCAGATAAAATAAAAGAACGAGTTAAAAAACCATGACCAATGCATAGCATAGCCAGGACAACTTCCTCCTTCCGATCCTTATGGAATCTTGACAGCCAAAGAGCAATAGAAGGTTTGGTTTGGAAAATCTTGTTATGATGTTGCTCATCCCAAGTCAACTGCCAACAAGTCATTACTTGAATACAACACCGTAGTCTATTTAGGGGACAGGCACGGTCATGATGGCACCAAAGCAGATGGACTTTGTTGCAGTGTTTGCGAGCTCATTCACAGAAATACTGACATAGCCAGTTATCTAGAAAACTGCATGGAAACAGAAGATAGACAAAAATGGGCCAGTCTTTGTTGAATATTGGCAAGAACAGGGTGAGAACTAATGTTAAGCAATTACTGGGCCACTAGTAAAGAGCTAAAACAGTCTGTGTAAATAGTGCAATCGCTGTACTGCATAGCTTCTACATGATTCACGGCAAGAGAAATGGCATACAGCTCAGCAGTGAACACAGGAACAGTAGAGGGGATCCTGTGAGCAGCCACTGAGCCACAACAAACCATGGCAGAGCCCACAGAATCACCTGATTTGGAACCATCTGTAGAAATGGGAATAGAAGAATAGTTTGAAAGATGTTCAGCAAAGAAAAGATGGTACTTCCAATCGGGAGTATCCGCCTTCTTCAGATGACTTAAGGAAAGGTCACATACAGGGATGGTAATAAGCCATGGTGGAATTGGCTGATCACTGGGGACAGAAATGTCACATAATGCCAAACCCAATTCAACCAGTTGAGCCTGGATACAAAAGCGAAAGGTAAGAATTGCAGACCATCTATTCTGAAAGAGAGCAGCCCACTGATGAAGAAAGACACAATCCCAGGTGGGATGCTGTGGTAACAATTGAAGCTTGGTAGCATACTGTAAAGAAAGTTGCAAATGGTGGAGGTGAACTGGAGGTTTGTGGGACTCAGTATACAAACTTTGAACTGGTGAAGTACGGAAAGCCCCTATGCAGAGCCAAATCCCCAGATGGTAAATAGGGCCATCATCTTGAAGGCTGAGGTCCTGGCAGAACTATAGACCCATAGTTCAGTTTGGATCGAATAAGAGCACGATAGATCTTGAGTACAAAACATCGATCCACTCCCCAAGAGATGGAAGAGAGAACACAGAGGATGTTCAGTGCCAATGGACACTTGACACGTAGCTGTTTTACGTGAGGAATGAAAGTAAGCTTACAATAAAAAATAAGCCTCAAGAACTTTGCCTCAGGGACCACGGGAAGAACAACATCACCGAGACAGAGCTTGGGATTGGGATGTAGACCCTGTTTGTGGCAAAAATGCATGCAAAAGATTTTGGAAAAAAGAAAAGGTAAAAGGTCTACTTCAACAAGCAATTGAGGGCAGTCTGAAGCTGCCAATCAATAAACCTAATGTTCAACAACCTATACGAGATGTAGAAGTCTTCAACATTGAGTCCGTTAGCAACAGTAGTAGGAAGTTATGTAGTGATAGCATTGATCTTGATACAGAAAAGTACGTCACTCAAGACACAGCCCTGAGAACCCACACTGGGTGGATGAGAGGAGGTTGTTCCATTCAAGGAACCAAACGAGATGAGCATTAACCACCCTATCTAAGAGAAAAGTGAAGGGGAAAAAATAGATAGATCAATGCCAGTAAAAGACTGACTAGGTGCATGAAAATAAGTATAAGAACCAGTATTGAAGAGAGAAAGGTTGTGATCTGAGAGCATACGCTCTAGGGAACGACCCCTCCCATCAATATTGGCACCACCCCAGAGGGGATCGTGTCCCAGGATTAAAAAGGGAGATGGCAACTGTTCAATGAGCATCAAGGTTTGATTGATCATAAGTCTCTCCTGGAGACAGGTAGGGAGAACAAAGAGTGATGGTACGACCCAAGGAAACATGGACGGCTATGGCCTCCAAGGGAGTATCGAGTGACACTGACATGGTATAGGCACATGCTGGTCGACCAGCAATGAAACCCCTCCATGCGCTTGTCCATCACACAACCTGTCATTCCTGTATAAAGAAAACAGCCGAAAGAAGAGTGCATTGGCAGGTTTCAGGAATTTTTCCTGTAAAGAAAGACACACGTAATGATAGGAGTTGATTAAGACCTTAATATCATCCAGATTAGAACGAAAACCTTGACAGTTCCACTGTACCAACATGGAAGAGAATTGGGCAGAGAACCCTTCTGTTTATGACCATGCCATTTTTCTTTACTAGAAGGAGGTCTATCAACCTCCACGGATCCTGGCCTTGGTCAAGTGGGCAGATCTCTGTCGTTAGACTTATATTCCAGCGACTGAGGGCATGAACAAATAATCGTTCTACATCTCAGGAACCAAAGAAGATGGATCTGAACAGACACCAGAAGCAGGGGCCAAATGAGGTGGACCCAGGCAGTCAATGGAAGGAATGTTGGGGACAGAAATAGGAATATGTGGACTTGTCAACTCGGTTTTACATTGAGGGCAAAAGACTCTTCACATGATGCAAAAAAGACTCTGACGATGGAGGCAAGGAAAGGTCAGTCTGCACTCCCACTGTAGCAGTGGAGCATAGTGCAGCAGCATATGTCCAAGATGAAGTAGGGGATAATAACTTCCGAGCCTCAGGGTAAGAAATGTTGTTAACAGTTTTAAAATGCTGTACCTCTTTCTTCTCCACCCATTTAGTGCAAGAACAATAGTAAGACAGGTGGGAACAACTACAATTAATGAAGTGAGGGTTCAGTTCGCACTTGTAGGCATTGTGGTCTTTGCCACCACAACAAGCACATGTCTCAGAACCACGACAAGATGCCTTCGATTGACTGAATTTGCTGACACTGGAAACATCCGAGAGGGTTGGGAATATATGACCATACCCTGCAGTTCAGATAACCTGCCTTGGAAGAGGCAGATAGACGTAGCGATGTAAACATCAAAATAAGAACATTGGTAGGCAGAATAATTCCTTCTTTATGAGTGGAGATACGTCACACTGCAGAAACTCCTTGGCTGGAGAAACCAGCGAGGATTTCTGACTTGAGGATGTTCTTCAAATCTCTCTCAACAATAACTCCTCACGAGGAATTTAAAGTAGCATAGGGAGTAACCTCAATGGGTATATTCCCAATGGCCCTTGAGTTAAGAAGGAGTTCACTGTGTTTTGGTGTAGATGTTTCCACCACAATGTCCCCAGAATGTAGCTTCTTAACTGACTTGGAGAGCCAACAAGCCCCTTTAATCCCTTCTGAATAAAAAAGGGGGACATCTGCCCTAAAGATTTGTAAGAACAAGGAATGTAAGATCAAAAAACGAGGTACAGGTTCAGAAAGGGTTCAAGATTGCTGGTCAGTCTTCAAGACATGGTCGTTTACCAATTATTTATTTTTTACTATTTAATTTTTTTGAGGATTTGGGAGATCCAAAATGACCCCACCCACCATGGGGTCCTATGAGGGAACACACTACAATGCCAAACAAGGACACTGCAGCAACACCAGGGTTTTGTGAGCTCTATACCCAAAACACCAGCATCAGACACAATGTCCACAACACCTGTTGAGAATGCCCAACACTGGTACTCAGTTGACCCTAGCCCAACAGGACCAGCTGATTGACCCTGGCCACCCACTTATAGGAATTCAAGGCCAAAGTGGTGTGTGGCAGTGCCCCAGATACCACTCAACCATCAGGATCCTTTCCTCCCCTTCATGGGTAGCCATGCACAGCAAACACGTGGGTGGATGTTTAGATCCCAGAGGATGTAAACTGAAAATACAGAATCTTCTCTGGGAGGTCCCCTCACCACGTACAGGAATCCATCTGAAGGGGATGCATGCTAGACATCATTTCCACCAATTACGGTAATGGAAAAAACACTTCCATGGATGATAAAGAGTTAAAAAATTTAAAAATGCAAAATAAAATGAGTAGTACTGTTCTACTCTTTTTAGTATGGACCAAGGCAGAAGTAGAAACTTGCAGGTCATAAAGCAATGAATCACTGCTTCTGCCAACAGACTATTTACCTGACACCATCTGTAGCAAATAAGCATGTGTAATGCAATTACCAGAATTTTACCACAGAGTTTATCATATTCCCAGTTCTGAGAACATAGTGGAAGAGGATCTATTGATTTGTTTATAGTACAGTGGTTGCAACAAGAATTGTCTAAGGTAATAAAAGTGCAAGAAAATGATTATGTTATGGGTCTGTACAAAGTCCAAGCTGATTCAATAAACTTGGTAGGTTTTAAGATGTTAGTTATCTTTCCAAAGTGGTTAGAATTTACTGGTATAGTTGTACAAAGGGTGTATGTGCTTAGGAACATGTATATATATATATATATATTACTAGTATTTATTAAGGTTTAAGTAGCTGAAGTTTGAGTTTATAATTCGTTAACCACAATATACCTTGTATGATAGGGATAATAAAATAAAAATTGAGCAATAAGATATGAAAACGTGATACATGACAAACAAAAAAGCATATTTGGCATTTTTTCTAAATATTTTCTCTTGAATTAAGAAATTAAAACATATAATGTTAAAATTTGAATTATAAAATACTTTGTGATGCTAATTTTATTGACATACAATGATAATAAAGTTGGTTAATTAAATTTTGAAAATAACTAAAATGTTGTAACATATACCCTTTAACCTGTCCATAGAGAGTGAGAAAAATGGATTGATATTACTGTTCAGGATATTTTAGCTTACACTGGTCTAACTATAGCTATGTTTCTCAAATGTAATCCTTCTATTTCTGACTAATGCTCTACCTATTTCCTTTCCATACTCCTTGGTTTACTAATATCTTATCTAGAGACAGGTTTTTGGCTATTTATAAATACTTACACTTCAATAACAAAACTAATGCTTTTCCCAGTACTAATCCTAATTATAATAAACTTCTCAAAGTTAGATCTGTCCCAGGCTTATTTTTTCTGAAATCCTTTGTAACCTACTATCATTCTTTCAGGGAACTATCCATAAACAAATAAATGTTGGGTAAGAAATGTATGATTAGTTTCCTCCAGTATCTACCACAGAAAGTTGTGAAGTTGGGTATTACCATATTTTTCGGTGTATAAGACGCACTTTTTTACAAAATCTGCTTGTGTCCTATACACCGAAGGTATGAATAATATATATGTATATATACAATATACACAAGCCATGTGTAAATATATTTCAATAGGCATGCATAGTTTAGTTCAATTGAATGTGTTATTTATAACAATAGTAGTTTTTTTTTCTTTTAAAAGCATAACTATTTATAATACTCCCTAAATAATAAAAAAATAAAATATAGTAATGGATGAGAGTGAAAAAGCTTGTAAATACACGACGATCCCTGTTTAATGTGGAGCAGAATAAGGCTGTTTCAGGCCTAACTTTAACAAATAAAAAATCGTTTTTGAGTGCTTATTTTGATATTTTGA
>NW_013668766.1:64387-71665 GCF_000517525.1 Limulus polyphemus
TTCAAAATAAGGGTGCGTCTTATATTCCGAAAAATACGGTAAGTTGTGAGTCCTGGCAGAAGCCTTAAGTGAATACTAGGTCAAGTTTAAAATCTACAATGGCAAAAAGAGAAATTACAGACAATGTTGTGATGGAACAGATGGACAAGTATAACATACAAGACACTGGGTTTTCATGGAAAGCTTTTACATTTATTCTTTTTTACTAGACACATTATTGGCCATTAGAAACTGTGACTGTGGGAAATGCAAGAGAACAGACTTTTTTTCTCAGAAGAACTAACAACTAAATGTATGCATAGGAGAAACAATTTTTTGACTGTTGTAAAATGGACTGAAAAATGAGATGTTTTATGTTCTTTTCCACCTTATATTCTACTACTATGACAACTATGGCAAGAAGACAGATGAATATTGAGGTTACAAAATCTTAGTTCATTGTGAACACTACAATAAATTTATGAGGGTTGACCTGAATGACCAACATGTAAACTACTATTTCACTCGATGAAAGGTAATAAAGTGGTACAAGAAAAGTTTTTGACTTGACAACTGTGAATTCTTACATATACAAAATGCAGATCAGCCAGTCAACCTTCAGAATGAACCAGATCACTGCTCTTGTTTAGCCTCTATTTCAAAGCAGACCAGGTCCTTCTGGTATACCACTCTCAAGAACTGTGCAGGACTCTTCACCTCTGAGACTCACTCTTAGCACATATTGGAAAATATGTGTTGATAGGGATAAAAGGAAAAGATCTAGAATATGTGTCTAAGAAAATAAGATAAAGATGCAGTGTGAACTGTGTCTTGAGTACTTTTGTTTGAAGCATTTTGAAGTGTAACACATCAATGCTACTCACAGCTGAAATGTTCATAGCTAATTTATGTTCAAGCCACATAAAATGTCAGTTATGAGAGTTTCTCTTAAAAGTTTTGTTTAAGTACTAGATAGAAGTGTCTGCTCTTTTTTCCTTTCCAACATTTTCTCTTTCTCTGAAAACTAAAATATTTTTAACAGTAACATCATCTCCACTTTTTTTATATTGAATGTACAACTATTTTTTGAAACTTCTCCACATTTTTTGATTTAAGGTACTTTGAGAGAATTTTTTTTTTCTTAGCTTTAAATAGTTTTTTTACTGAAATATTTTTGTATAACTTTTCATTGATTCAGCTTTGTTGAAAAACTGTATGCTTCAGAAAAAGCTGAAAAATGGGAATATACTAAATTATATATGTTTTACTTTCTGGACAAAAGTTTTACATTAATTTGAAAACATTTACAGGCATTTAGCTCTAGTTTTTTGTGATGATAACTATAAACATAATATAAAATAGAATGCTAAAAATTAGATTTTTTTGTCAAGTGTAAATAGCATGTTATGATACATTGGTACATGAAGAACATTTACCAACACAATCTCATGATGTTCAATACAAGTAATTTACAATGTATCAATTTACAATATATATAAACCAAAATAAGTGAAAAGCACTTACTTAAAGGCAGGATTATCAATATTAGCTGTGCGAGCTGCTTCTTCAGCACCTTGGCCATTGACAGCAACAGATATGGCAACCCTCTCAACAGCTTGACAGGACTTGTTATCCTCTAGTGAAGAGACTAGAAGCAGGCTATCAGATTCTCTGTTCATTATTCTGATATAACACGCAAGAGGAAACTATTTGGAAAAATTAAAGGTAGGCCATACATTGCACACCAACCACTTTCCCAATCTCTTTTTGAAATGTGCTTAGAATCCACATTTCAAATTGAGGTTTAACACAGTTCAAAACCAAACCACAGATCTGACTGCTAAAGTGGGAGATAAATGAACAGTTATATCTATTAGGATTTGATTTTGAAGAGTTGAGAATTGTTGCATGATGGATTTGAATGACCAGAGGATTTAAATATGTTATAAACTAAAATCTAACAACAGCAGAGTAGAAGGATTAAATAAGTATGAAAGAAAGCAAAAGTCCTTTCAATAAGTTTAACATTTACAATACACTTCTTAGGGCATCATTTCTGGAAATCAATGGACAAAAATGGTGTTAAACTTTCCCTTTTAAAGCATTTAACAACTATTACATTATATACTCCAAGTATGTGGGCACAAGTTTTGGAAATTTTGTTTTCCTATGCTGATAAAAACATTCAGTCATTGAGTTTGCAGCACATTATACAGATTTAGTAATTATTCTGTTAAGTGGCAGAAGGTTTTATGCTATTTTAAACATACTTTCACCAATAATTACTGACATTCTGTTTGTGTGTAATTACACAAGGTTTAGCTGTAATGATTGTGTGTGGTTTTATGAGACTGAACAGTACAATTATATGCTTTATTTCTTATTACTACTACAATAATTTTAGTTACTGTGTGCACTCTAAGTTTTTATACACAACAATTGTGCTTGGTTTACTACATGTACCTACTCTTAAATTTTATTGTGCTGCCACAAACTTTTACTGTTAGAATTGTTTATACTGCTATAGTATAGCATTTATCCATTATGTTTGTACATATTGCCCTAATATTGTTGGTACCTTGTAATATTGTTCACATAGTTTAATAGAAAAAAAAAACTTTCCAGGACCAAACTGACAATTTCAAGAATGTAATTTACTGATTTTAACAGAACATAAACTCCACCCAAATTAAGTTTCTAATGTGTATAAAAAATGCAGTAACAGCGGTACAAAATGTTCTAGTAATACCAGTAATGCTGGGGTTTTGATAAAACACTTAAAAGATTTTGAAACATTCCTGCTGAAGCCACAATGATGAAACATTGGCTAAAACAGAAAAAGATTTTTATCATTATCTGAAGATTAAAGTTATTTTTTTCTAACTATATTGCCAACATGTCTAAATCCCTCCAGTATGCACTGCAAATTCTGAAAAACAACAACAAAATGTGAATAAAACACTAATATATTTTTTGCTATTTATGGCTCCACAATCTTTACCCAGTCAACAATTTTATAATTTTAGATATCTGAGCTCATTTTACCAATATTCAATTGCAGATAGAGGTTCATAGTTCAAAGCATGTTAATGACAAATGTTGCAAAATAAACATATTTTCCACTTTATGAGCTACATTTTCCAGAGATTGTTTTTTGTGAAACTGCACTAAACACAATGATACAGCTTGTTGTTGACAAAAACAAGAGATGTAGGAGTGGTGAGGTTAGACTTTCAAAATTTTCAGGACTTGTGTGGACCGTATTGTACACATCAATCTAAAGATTAGCTAGTGTGCATGCTTATATTACTACAAGGCTTCATATTAATTAGTTGTCTGTGCTGTCACAAGGTTTTATGGCCATTGTATCTTTGTGTAATGCCATTAGTTTTTTTCTTTATATCAAAACAAAACCCAGGAATTTACTAGAATTTTTTCTCTCTAAATTGAGCTTGGGAAAATAGGGGCATGCTTTGAGCCTCCAGTGGTTCAGGGACTAATGAGAAAAAAGTACTTGTCCTTTTTTATCTCACTTATAAAGTAATAGATTTGAAGACCATCAACAAATAATTATCTTTAACAAACTTACACTAAGGAATAATATATTTATACTTAAAATTCCCAATCTTGTTAATTCGTGTGAAAAAACAACCAAAAAACAAAACATTTATAGTTTTGCAATAAATACATACGTGAAGATTCATTTTAAAAAATAAACTAATTACTCCATCACATCTGCCTTTTCTACTTCAACAAACATTGAAGAGGTTTATACAAACATGAAAATCATTTGGAAACATTCTTGAGTAAAAACAGATAACAGTTATTATAATTTTTAACCCAGCTTGATAATCCGCCATGCACCCTAGTGCTTCAGTCGAGTCACAAAATTAGTGGAAAGTAATAAATAAAAATTTTTAATCTCATCATAATGTCTCTACAAATTACTGAGTTTAGATTTAAAAACAAATCCAAGCCAAGTACTGTTATAATCATTTCATATCCATCTAATTTATTCCTATATTGGTTTGCTTAAATGAATATGAACTACAAGTTTTATAAGTTATCTTTAGAGGCTAATTCACCTACTTAGAATATATAAGAATTACATATATGTTTCAGTACCAATCTGCAGTTGCTTGCACACATCATTTTCTATCACAGATTTTGACCTATATTTGTCTCAAACAGTTTACTTTGCAATACGACAGATTTTTTCTTCATTATTTGAAAACATGTAGCAAATGTTGTAGTGTTCAAATCAAAATATATTGAATAAAATGGTCATAATCCATAATTCCACAATCATCCATACAACCCAGTGCTACATTGTTTTTGTTACACTTAAATATGATTTCATTAAACTATATTTCACAAAATGTCAATGAAAAAACGTTTGACATACAAGAATGTTTGTTTGTTTTAGAGCAAAGCCACACTGAGCAATTAGCTCTGTCCACTGTGGGGAATTGAACCCTGGATTGTAGTATCATGAGGTCACAGACTTACCACTGTTCCACCAAGGGAAGAAATAAAGAAAAAAGTGAACACAACTATGAGAATTGGGAATCAAGCATACTTCAAATACTGACAAAACCACTGGTAACAAGAATGATCAGTAATCACTTTTAAATTTCATTGTGAACTGAACTTTTCTAGAGACACGAGTTTAAACACAACAAATATGTACAAATAAATCATGAAAATTACTGGAATCTTTTTAAGTAGCTTTCTATATCTAAATAAATAAACGTCAATACGTGTGTGTACTGTTCCTTATAATGTTTCCACATTTCATGATCAATCAGCACCAAACTTGATACACTGATACAGAATGACATGAGGAAAGTCATAAGGTTTTTTCAACCCCTTTGCAACAAGCTCAAAATAAAGTTACAAAAAAATTGCAAACCATTTTTGATGGTGCTAGTCATATCCCTTACCTTAGGATTAACTGATAAATTTTGATGACAGAAAGGTAAAAATAATTTTTCACAAGCTGAATACAATAAGTACATTTCAAGGTAAAGTCAACAGAAAGCAATGGTTAAGAAGGTAATTATAATAAAAACAAAAATTTGTTTAATTTATACAACTTTGTTGTAAAGCAAAAATGATGTTACCAATGTGTGCAAACAAAGTTCTATGAAACTTGTGCAAAATTTTCTTAAGTAACATCTAGAACAATCTGTATAAGAAGAATGCTTTTATTCCAAGAGTAATAAACAATTGCAACTTCAACCTCAAAAAAAAAGGGAGAGGCAGGCAAACATACACGCATGGATGGACAAGGTCTGGTGAGGCTTATCATTTCAAATAGTTGTTTGAATATAAAAAAGACAGTTACCTCTATCTTTTTCAACCGTGCTCTCTTCTTCATTATCGTCGAGTATGTCAACAACAGAAGATGGCTTCAGGACTTTACTGCAAGAAAATTAACTAAATGTCAGTTTTAGGGAATAATATGTTAAGTAAACTCATATAGATTAAACTATTCATTATATATCTGTTACTGTAACTTAGACAAATACATAAAAAATTTTCTACTAAATAAGAATATTTATTTAGTCACATTTCACATGAAATGCATTAAATCTCTCTACACCGGCTCGATCAATTTGACTGACTATATATGACCTTTTAGTACTCATATAGTCTTTATAGATTTGGTACTACTAATTTTTGACATACTGTATATATCTTCACAAAATTTGGCATTCTTTCAGTAAACATTATAAGCCCTTTACATACAAAAAAATCATATTTTTAGTGAAGTATTTTTAATAAACTAAAAAAAGATTTGTCTGCAAATATATCAAGTATTTGTTTTGAATAGTCCACGTGCAAAGCAATTTTCATGTTAAAATTAAAAATACTTTCCTTCATCTGAAAAATCTCAAATTTCATTTGTGTAATCTCTAAACCCTCCTAAATACATTTCAAATGTTTGTTTTCAGTAAAACTTTATATTTCATCTGTTATTTTCTCTATCCTAACTCTATACAAGGTTGGACAATTTGACTGATCACATAACCACCAAAAGAAAAAAGAAGAAATATCTAAATTACCCTCTTCTTTCTAGAATGACTTCAAATGTAGCATGAAACTACATTTGTTTATCCTAAGTAGCTTTAAACTTATAACAGTATACATCTATCTATAATTAAAATTTATTGCCCTTTGAATCATGTCTAAGTACTATTCATGCCATTATAAATTGTAAATCACTTGGGGAAAGTGCAGCTCATGTTATGCTATCAAATTACATTATCCACAAGCTACTCCAAGCTGCTCGCATGCGTGCCTTGTGAAATATTTTCATTATATTATTATTGTTTATTTTACCTAATCTAACCTTAACTAACCTAACAAGATCTCTATTTTTACATGTTAGTTACTTTTATAATGATAAATAAAGAATAAACATAAAAAACTGGAAATACAGTCATTACCTGAGTATTTTTTTTTGCTGTTGACTATCGATGACCCTTAACCCTACCTTTTTTATATTAATGGTAGTAATACATTAAATAATTCACCAAAGAACATAAGCTGATAACATACAAAAAGCAGACAATTTCCTCTAAAAATCACAATTTTTCTGGCTTTTTAACCAAAGTTGTATTAGATGTGAAATTGACCACTTCTCTGTTCAGAACAGAATGTAATATAATATGCCACTTGATAGATGAACACCTTGGCTTTCTATTGGTTATAGGTAATATATAATTAAACATAAGAGAGAACTATTTACAAATCCTGAAAGAGAGGATGTGACAGATGGTTGTTGCAGGAGGGGGGTCTGATTTTATATTTGATAGCTCTGTGACCAAACACAATTGAAGGCTATAAAAATCATGATTTGTCTGAGCAACGATGATTTTATAAAAGAGTAATTTATGTTTAATTTCATTGCTTCTGGGGCGGTGGTGGACAAAATAGAGATGAGAAGATACCTAAAGAAAGTGTGTCACTTGTGTCAAACGAGGGGAAATTCAGGATTTTTTTAAATATTGCCTTATAAAATTAAGAATTTAAAACTTGTATACTATCAAAATATGGATTATTAGCTTAGATTTTATGCTATATTAATTGGTATAGCATAAACAAAAAGTTTGATGACGAGGAACACACTTTGAGACTAATAATGGATGGAGACGGCTTGAATGGGTAATGAAGAAAAACTTTAATATAAGTTTAACATAACAGCAAAGGTACAACGTTTCGACAAGGTTTTGTCATCATCAGGTACATGTAATTTACACTGACACGGATATATATATATATATATATATATAT
>NW_013668766.1:72048-86697 GCF_000517525.1 Limulus polyphemus
GGATTCCTTGATTTTTTGTTTGTTTATGTTGGGTTTTTTGCTTAAAATGACTGTGTGTTTGATAAGATATACTATGGTTTTTTTGAGTTGCAATGGTGAAAAACATGGGATGGTTTTTTATTGTGTCCTGTCAATCTGGTTTCCAATTTTCTTCCTGTTTCTCCGATGTAGAATTCTGGGCAGTTATTGCATGTTATTTTGTAAATGATGTTGGTATTGTGTGATTCTAAATAATTTTTGTTTAGTAGCAATTTTAATTTGGGGCCGGGTTTTTGTAAGAAATTGACGTTGACAGGAATATTATGTTTAATGGCTAGTTTTGTTAACAATATTGATAACAATAAACAGCTATCTTTTTTTTCTTTAAGGAGTCATGGTACCAATATCCCCCAGAATGCTACAGAATGATGCATTTTGAAAAACTGGATTTATGAAAGAAAGAAATCAAACCAAAATGGACAATCCTTCTTATCAACCCAAAGATGTCCAAAAGGCAACATCCCAGGCTTGGATTGACAGAATCATATATGCGATACTCCACCCAAGGTCCAGAACTCATCTGGTCTGGATTCACAAACAGTCATTTTCACTTTCCGACCAAGTGGGCAAGGAGAATTCCACTTACCCATGGAATTATGGAGAGGACATGGAACAAGGGCCTAAGATGGGCCCGTGTTGCGTTCAGATATACAAGGATATAGTGGACCCCCTGCATGAACAATCTAAGACCCAACAGTGTTCATAAGATGGTCCAAGCACACACCCACCAGATAGCTAAGCATCAAATCTGGACCAGTTTTACGAGTAGGCTCCCAGGTATGTTGGTCCTGCTCCAACTGACATCTGGGAAAAACTTGCAGGGACCCAGGTAGGAGGGTTCCCAACTTTGTCCTTTTCTCCAAAAGTGGAAAAACTCAACACTCCACAGGAAAATTATCTGTCCACCACCCCGGGAACTGGGTGTGATAAGGATTCCCTAGCTCCCTGGTAGCAGTAGGGGGGAAGTGTGTGAGGTGGGGAGTCCTGAGGATCAGGTCTCTGTAGAGAGTGCAACAGGTGAACCACGTTCCCTAAGTTTTAAAAGCAAACCGATCTCGACTGATTCAGCTCTAAGATCAGCAAGGACTGGCAAAATCCATTTTAGTATTACTAAGCAGTCCATTGAATTTGTATTGTAAGATAATGCTACCATCCAGAATTATGTCTAGATAGTCTTATGGAATACCTCATCTCAACAGAGTCTGTTGCAACCATGTACCATTATAAAGGTTGCTAGTGCGGAATTGAAAAAATACAAGCACACCTGACTGAGCAACACTTGCCACTGAGTGGGATACAAAGGAAATAAAGAGTGACCCTAGAAGAAAAAAGAAAAACTGCTAATCAGGTAAGACATTATACATCTTATTAAAATGTAGCAGATGTAGTCAACCCAGCCAGGGGGTGGGGTGGGGGGCTAAAATCCCACAGAAGAAGAAATTGCCAGATCATGAAGGTAATGAAATAGGAAACTATTGGGAGAAGTCCACATACCAGCCTGCAAAATATCCCCAAGAGAACAGTTCAGACGAGCAAACAATGACATTGATAGATGCCTAATCTTGTGAAAAGTGATGTGGAATATATTTTGATCTGTA
Source organism: Limulus polyphemus (assembly GCF_000517525.1). Taxonomy (NCBI): domain Eukaryota; kingdom Metazoa; phylum Arthropoda; class Merostomata; order Xiphosura; family Limulidae; genus Limulus; species Limulus polyphemus. The sequence goes on from NW_013668766.1 coordinate 73,686, forward strand.
ACAGCTAACCCCGAATAGCCTATAGGAATCAACTCCCAAAGCCCCCTGGTTAATGTAATGGGTGATAAATCCAGGGATTTTGCAGGATCCTACTAAATAACAGGCCAGTGCATAGGGCCCCAGAACAGTTCATACAAGACACAGAACATCTAAGTCTCTGACCGGACACAAAAGATATGGGTATAACAGATTGAAAAGATGAGAAATGCCTTGGAAAAGAATAGGAAAAAATAATGTATTCCCTTCTCTGGCAGCAAGTGTGTTCAGTAGGAAGGATCTGTCTAGATAGAGCAAAATACAGGTTGAAAGATAGAGAGTTTGCTGAACAGGAATGGCAAATAAATCAGAACAGCTACATCTGGGAACCTAACAACAATAGAAATATACCTTGAGAGGAAATGTAATACAAAAAACAGAATGCCATAGGTTTGAATGGATAAAATTATACTGCATGAAAAACAACTTTAAAGATCCAATTAGGCAATTAAAATGGTCATTTGGGATGAAGAATATGAAAGGATCATAAAACGAGATAGCACAGGAGTCAAAACCTTTGTATAAGTAGAAGGGCAAAAAAAACAAAACAGTGAAGGATGCTGTATACAATGCAAGGTAGAAGCCAAACCTTTCAAAAATCCACGTCAAAAAACTTGAAACCATGGAGACTGTTGGATGAAGTGAGTTGAAGGCTCACCAAAGACACCACTGACAATATGTAGTCCATTTCCATCGATAGATTGCCATAGTAGGTTGATGGAGGATATAGTCAAATAAACAAAAACTGTAGAATTTAAACCCCTATGGTCAGACAAGGGACTGCATAACTTCCATGTATGAAGCTGGAGTCGTTAAACGTCCAGGTGTTGAATATTGGACTGAGGTCGTCTCAACAAGGATCAATGAAGAGGTAGTGGTAAACTTTCCTGGAGCAACTTAAGAAGAGGAAACCATGTCTAAGCAGGCCAAAAAATGGTGCTGACAAGAGAACCCAACATGGGGTGAAATTAAACATAGACAAGAGTCTGGGTAAGAGATGAATAGGAAGAAAGGCATACAAATGGAATCTATCACCAGAGCTTGTGGATGTTGAATTGGAGACCAGAACTGTAGGCTAGCATTCCAATGGGTTGCAAAAGTGTCTATCATTGGAGTGCTGAACTGAGAACAAATCCATTGAAAGACCACCTGTTGGAATAATCCATGCAGGTGGAAAAATCTGATGGAGTTGAGAAAGGTGATCTCCTATCAAAATCATAACCCCTAGCACATGACAGGCCAAAAGATGAATGTCATTGGAATGAGCCAAAAAAAATCCAAAGTCCGAAAACCAAGACCTCAAGAATAAGAACTTCCTTGAAGAGAAAGATGTGAAACCACTGTGGATTAGTCAGAATGAATCATTACCATTTTGTCGTGCAAGATAGGAAGACCTGGCATCATCGCCAGATGTAATGCAAGAAGTTTGAGAATGTTGATATGCAGGGTAGATTCGTAGTCGGTCCAAATACCCTGGAATGCCTACTCAGAAGAAATGCACCCATCCATGAAGAGATGGATTTCCACACAAGGAGGCGGTATCCAGACCCTGATATTAGAGTTGTTCCTGTCTAGTCCCACTTGAGAACTACAAATTGTCTGAGCAAAGAGACTGTGTGATCTAAAGGTATGCATGAGCCACTGACCATAAAATGACCACTGAAGGGATCTCATATGGGCCTGATATAAGGGATATTAGGGAAGCCCAAATCCCCAAAACAGACAGAACCATCCATGCAGTAGGAAAAGGTGACATAAGCAAATGCCTCACAGTCCCTTCCCTAGCATGAAGTTTGAGGGAACAAGGCTGAGCTTGACTCATAGTGCATTGAAAAACTTCCCAAGATGGACCATGTATGGAACTGGTGAGAGAATGGATTTTTCCAACCTGACATGAAGTCTGTCCTTCTGGCCTCAAATAGAAGAATCTGTGGATGTAGTGTGACAATGTGACAGACTGGTGCCAAAAGAAGTCAATCTTCCAAATAGTGATGTGTGCACAGACCCAGAAAATAAAGATGCAGCTCAAAGGCCCATACTACTCAGCAGAAAACATAAGGTGCTGAAGCAAGTCCAAACGGGAGAGCTTGGAACTGCTACATCTATTCCTCATGTAAAAAATGTAGAAATTGAGGAAAAGACTGCTATTTGAAGGCATCTGTAACATCAAACTTGGTCATCCAAAGATCTGGTGTGAAGTACCATTGAACTTTAAGAAAAGATTCCATGGTGAAATGAGGAGGCTGTAGAAAGAGTAGAAGAGAGACGAGCAGCTAATAATGATAAAGCAAACTGCAAATGTGCTGTATAAAATCGGGGTTTGAAAGTTTCAGGGAATCCAGCAAACTAGTAAGGCCCAAAAAAGGATCACCTCCCGGGAATCACGAGGAGGAGTATCACAATACAGACCAAAATGAATCTGCAAAAATGTGGATCTGGTAAGAGGGATAACAGGTTCTCACCTGGAACCCCATAGATCCAACAACAAATCCAACTATTTAGTGTTCAAATATACTACAGCAAGGCGATGATAAGCCAGGGCATGTTGTTCTGATAAACGAGGGAAGCAAGTCTTAGCAATACACAAAGATCCCAGCATACATGGCAATATCAAGGGAAGGAGGAAGAACTAAGTAATCCTCCTGAAATCTATATGACAACAAGGCAGGGTAGACTCAAAAGCATGGGGGTTAATCCCCAAAGCTTCACAAACTTATGTAACTAATATCTGCAGAAAAGAGGCAGAAGATGACTAATCAAATAAGCCCTCAGTAGAGGCAGCTCTAGTGAAAGAAGCATCAGAAAACAGTGTCTAAATTCTCCCCAGTATATTCAGGTTGATGATGAAAAGCTAACTCTGAATCCCCTGTGAAAAACCTCGGGGGTGCATGAAGGACTCCAACTCATCCCGACAGTGGACCCCCACCAGACAACAAAGAAACCGTTTCACAGAAATTCAAACCAGCATTTTTTTTTAACCGCACGAGAAAACCAATGAAATATCAGCAACAGGGGGAAAAAACACATACACACCAGATTACTGTCAAAATGCTTCAAAAGAAAAGGTTAACAACAAAACATAACTTCTAGTGCTTTGTCAAGAAAAAATGATTATATTGTCGACATACGGTGCTTATATACAGTACCTGCATAGAAGCCGTGTGAGGGCTGGTATATAGTTTTGCAAATTAGATATTGCAGAGGCCAGTCGAGTGGAATATAAAGACTGGAGCAAGTGAACACGATGTTTAGTTGGCAAAGATGAAAATCAAGAAATAGCTATAAGTGTTAGCAAAGGTATGTATATTTTGGAATTCTACTTAACAAAAAACTTGAAACCTCGTGGGTCAATAAAACCTTTGTATTTCAGTATGGTGCTCAGTCTGTAAGTCTTGTTTTATGATAACCCATACCCATATGTAAATCATATTTAAAACAATAACTGTTTTGACTAATTTTATCTGCAGTCAAGGGTAGTGCATGTCATCACAGTGTATGATGATTACAAGTAAAATCATGAATACATACTGATGTTAAAATAATATTTAAAACAATACGTGTTTGGACTAATTTTATTTGTTGTCAAGGTGCTTTCATTTGTATCAGTCAATACAGGATATGTTAATTACAAGTAAAATCATGAACCAGTTGATTAAGAAATTGATTTCAGAAATTAACAGTCCAAAGAGTCAAAATAATATTAATAGCATGCACTACATATTTACAGTACTGATTATCCTTTAAAATCAGAAGATTGTCCTTGGAATATTTGGTTATAGAGCCCAAAATATCATACACATCTTGGCTTAGATCAATCACTGCATAAATAACTGGTGACCTAATTATGCATAAGATGTCTCACTATCATTAATGGCAAATATATTACTATTTCACACATAACAGTTAAGCTTTTGACACCCATTCTATTATGCTGTTGCCATTTGGATTTGCATTCCTCTCTCTTTTTTCATTTTACTAACTGTAAGCAATATTTGATGCAGAACTTTGGATAGAAATGTGATTAATTATTTCTGAAGTGTTTAGGCTGAAGATAGATTTAGAAAAATTATGAAACACCCATATTATTTTATTTATTCTATCAACAATTTTATGATTTCAGATTTCCAACAAATGATTCAAGTTTATTTTACATTAACAATAACATTCTAACAATTGTCATATGGCATTGAAGACAGAGGTACATTGTTCAAAGCTTGTTGCTTGTCAGTGTTTAGTTATATTTCCATTCTACGAGTTCCATTTTCTAGACAGTTTTTCATCAATAAAAACAGGGAATGTGAGAATGAATGAGTTAGACTTTCAAGGACTTTTCCAGGAATAAAACAACTGATTTTCCAGTACTGAAAATTTAGTTTATAAATTTTCACAACTGGTGCAAATAACATTATTTTCAATTTTTTTATATACTTCCCAATTAGAAGAGATTTCTTGAATATGTATAATAAAACAGATATGAAAATAGTAAAATCTTGCCACTTCAAAAAAACAAACAAACATAGATAAATTGAAGGGAAGAAATTAGATAAAACAAAACTAAACACACCATTAGATGAAAATTAAATCAAGGCAACTTGTGCAAAACTGTTAAAATTAAAAGTGAAAACAATGTTTACAATGCACAATAAAAACTTTATTTTGCCTACAACTAATACATGTTTCAGTAGCTTTACACCACCATCATAAGCATGTAGTCTTTTTAATGGTGGCCACAGGCAAAATAAAGTTTTATGGTGCATTTTAAACATTGCTCTTTATTTTAGTTTTACACCATAAGACATTCAAATTGCTTTCTCATAACAATTTTACAATATTTTAATTAAGCTCAAAACAATTTAATACTTTAAACTCTGAATTATCAACATATTTCAAAATGTTTTTGTCACCACAACAGTGGTGCATACTCAGAAAGAACACTAAAAATAAAAATTATGAAATAAAAGGATATGAAAAGCTAATACAAATCTTAAAGATTAAAATAAGAAATTAAAATATAAATGAATCAAGCAAAGTAAAGTCTTATCTGAAACTATACCTGGTGTTTGGAGCTAATATCATGGAAATTCCCTTTGTTTTATCATCTCCAGGTTTATCTGAAAAACAATTTCTTCAAGTGAGTTTTTCAAATCATAAAGTGTATTTTTTTTTTTACTTCTCATGTGTTCTTCAAAAACTTGTAAGTTTTAACTGGATGTCATGGAAATGTATAAAGAGAGAGAGAGAGAAAAAAAGATTATCAATGACTAAAATATCCATTTTTCATTCTCATGTATATTTATGACTTATATTAGTTTAATACAAACCCATAATAAATACACATGCAAAATGATAATAACAAACATCTGACAAAAGAAAGAAATGTTATTCAAATATTACTATAAATCACAGAAAGTAGACCTATAATAGAGACAAAGTAATTTCATGACAAAAATTGATTTATTTTGAACTAAAATGTTAATATTTTATGTACTGAGGTTTTTAAAATTTTTAACATTGTTAATACTGACTCCCTTTTCATTCTATTAATTTTCTTTTTGTGTATTCTTCACCTTAAAAGCTTTAATGCTGTTTTCAGAGGAGAAGGGGGAGAGAAACAGCTCCATTCTCTCAAAAATCATTAGTGACACTATTCTTAAGGAAGTGACTCACAAGTCTTCAGTGAAAGATCACAAAAGCAAGCCAGCCACAAAATACTGCATAACAGAAACAAAACCAAGTACCATCAACTCTTTCAACATGACCTTATAACAACTTTGTACTTGTTATAGTTTCTGTACTCTAACTTCTAATACAGTAAGTGTATCTTCACAAAATTTGGCATACTTTTAGTAAATTTTATCAAATTTTACTAAAGATTTATCCATGAATATATTAAATCTTTTTTTTGACTAGTCTGAGTACAAAGTGATTTTCATGTTAAGATTAAAAATACCTTCATCTCAAAAATCTCAAATTTCATTTGCATAACATAACCTCTACAACCTCCTAAATACATATAAAACTTTATATCTATCTGTTATTATCTTTACCCTGTAGACAAATCAAAGCATAATGAAAAGTTTAAGATCAGAAATAAAATGAGCAACTGTGCCCTTTTCTTCATTACTGATCACAAAGTTTCAAAGTACTTCTCTTGAAAGTTGCAACTGCTAAACATTTACACATATTTTTTGTGTTTATTTTACTGTCAACGACTGAAGTAGAAACCAGCTGAAACTAAAGCAACAAGTCTCTGATTTTGCCATTACACTGTTTATGTGACACTGTAATATGGTACTCTGAAGAGCAAAAAAGTACACACGAAGAAATATGTTGGCTTGTCCCCTCCACTGAGAACATATGGGATTATTAGGTTTATGTATCTTACAATGTTTACAATGAGAATTCTCCAGAGTAAACTGGAATCTATTTGAGTATTGTTCATCCTTCTGTGATGTTTGGAATTTAATAGTAGCATAAATGTAAAAATATGTTATTTGTGCAAATTTTGCAAAATAGAGTGATATTTCGGCTACAATAAATTACATGTGTACATGCATATGTATGTCTATATATATATCTTACTATTTACTCATAAATGTTTAAATTGTTGTTACTGTTCTTAAAAAAATAGAACAATAAATAAAAAATACATTGAAAGAAATATATTTAGCACTTAGTGTTACACAATTTTGTGCTTTTGCATCATATGTGCTAATCCTTAAGCCTTTTTAATTCTTCCAAGTGGAGGGTAAAGAGAGATTAATTTATATTTATAGGGTTCAAATATACATTTTAAAAAACCAAAAAATTATCTGAGTCTCTAAATAGGCTATATATGTGGGTTACAATAAAATCCTACTCCTATTCAGAGCAATGACTTAGGTGTCACCCCAACAGTTTCAGTGAAATTATAACTTTCTCCTTCAAACTATTTACAAATGTCAGATTTATGTAGTAGGGAAATTATTCTTTTTATTGGTTATAAACCTATACTCAAGAAAAGTAGGTGAGACTAGACAAAATTTTCAAAAGAATGGGGTAGTGGGAGGAGCCACTCTAGTAGATTTGCTAAATATAATGACATAGGTTAAGGGGCAGTGTGTAAGATCTCAAAAACAAAGCAAGATCAGTAACACCTATGAAAAAAAGAGGGAGATTGGTAGATGGGAAAGACTGATGGCAAGAATGTAGTAGCATTCAAGTTACTAGAGAAGAAAATCTAAAAGAGGGCTGTACAACAACCAGCAGAGAACTTATAGATGATTATTATCAATGTAGAAAACTGAATTTTGAGACTGATGTAGAAAATGCCTCCAAATCAGATGCAGAATGGAATCTGAGATAGAAACAATGATTGAGCTGGCTATTGTGAAGAGAAGAACTGAACATTTTTATTGATAGCTCTTGTCAAAATCCAATGAGAAGAGCAAGGAAAATTTCCCAAGACTAGATGAAAGTATTCATCACTTGAGAAGCAAGGCCTGGATATGGAAACCAATAAAGTGGAATATGACAGTTGTCTGACATTTCAAAATCATCAATCAGAGGATGACAAAACCATTGTAAAGTTGAATTGTCTATATGTGGGGAGAAGCCAATGGTTTGTGGAAGAAGAATCCATGAGTATGTTCATAACACCTTGTACACTACAGGCTCAGAGATAGGAATGATGTGAAAATGGAGTCAGAGATGAAGAGACTCTGTAATAAAACAAAAACTATAAAATGATTTTCTCCCCGATATTCATACACACCACAATGGTTGTGCAGCAAGGGTAGAGAATCATGCTGAACTACACAAAGATCCAAAAGATTGACGAGATATTCTCACTCCTGAGGAAACCAGCAACATGAAAGAAACATGATGTTCCCCAAAAAAGCATCCACAGCCCTTATTTGAGATGGAAAAAGAGGGTAATTTGCAGTAGCAAACTTTTGACTCGTAGCTAAAATAGAAGGTAATGTAGAATAGCAGAGAAGGATTTTCTCTGAGATAATGGGTCTAAAGATAGATCCTATAAAAAGTGCCACATGTGAGTATGCCCCAATGGAATATCAAGTGCCATGTCATAAGTCAAAATATGTATCATGATATCATAAGTTTATTAACAGTTAAAAGAACCTGGAAACAAATTTTAAGAAATACTCATTCAGTGTTGACATAAATATACTAGTGAAGATTTAATAAACTTGACAGAAATTACAATTTTATTAAGAGCTGCTTTAGAAATTAGTGTTGTTCAATTATCAATGAATATAACAAGCGTAACAACAATACAAAATGGTAGCAATAATATAGTCAAAATGCTTCAAAACAAATAAATGCTCTGTAGGAGATTGTCAGTGATTCACCTAGGCAATCTTTGATCACTGAAAAAAAGTAGATTATGCAAAATGTTGATCAATTTTCTCTCTCAACTGTCTTTTCAGCAGTTCTATGGAAAGTATATAGGGATTGTATGTACCAAAAAATGTTTTGTCACACTTCAAAATCTTTTTACAAGAAAGCAGTAAACTATTTATGAAATGGATAACAAAAAGAAAAATTAATTAATACACTGTACATCACAAGTTATTAAAGACATACAACCAACTTATAATTTACAAACATAAGTGTTGCAAAATAAATATATAATAATACAATAACTATATATTATTGTAGCTGACATAATGGTAAATTTGTTAATTTTGATAAATAAAATACATTTTTATACCAACAAGCATTAAGAAGCTTGTTTTGACACCAAGATCAATTTAATGATTTTTTAAAAATGAAAACAATACCAAACAGTAACTTGAGAATATATGCTCATAATACATGTGGCACAACTGTTGACACAAACATGAACAAAAATTAAATACCAAACATATATTTCAAGAGAAAACCATATGAAACAAAAAAAAAGAAAAATTATTACAGCAAAAGTTGAAAAAAAAAAAAATTATACGTACTTGTAATCTGAACATCTGTTTAGTATACAAACATGAAATGCATAGGGTTACAAAAAACAGTAAATTGAATAAATGCTAAAGAAACCCATTCAGTTTCAACATGAATCTTCAGACCTCTTTAGCATTCAAACAGAAAATTTTAATATTTTTTGCAGAATTCTTTTAATACCACATTTTCCATATCTTTGGGGCATTTCACATCCACTGTCTTCATCTACCCCAAGACATAAAAAGCTACAGCTTAATAACTAGCTTCTTGATCAATAAACTACTTCTTTCAGTTCACTACAGGTATTTACTGACAGACCTTTGAAATGTTTACAATATATTGTTGATCTTGTGAAGAAATCTTCTGCACACAGCAAACACTTTACCTCAGCTTTTCATAATGATGTTTCTTTCATCTTGTAAATTTCTCCAAACAAAATCGTTTTAGTTTCCTACATCATTTTATCCAGCTTCAATGTTAAATGGGTGCTATATTTCATGCCTAAGACAGGACAAAACAAATGATAAGTGTATGATTGATTGTAGAGGTGAGAAATAGTTGGCAAAAGAATTGTGGAGAGGGATGTATCCCCTTCCCTGGTTGCCAGAGGCTTAGAAACAAAGGACCTATCAGGGTATAAAGAACCCTACAAACATGCTAACAATTCCAACCGATGACATCAGCATTCCAAGAGCAACAAAATACCTATTAAGGAAGAGGTGATACATGGTATATGAGGCTAAAGGCTATATATATATATGCACACAAAACAACACACACACACTAATGTCAGAGTTGATTCAAACCAACCACCACACAAAAACTAAGGTGTTGCTCCTGATGAAAGGAACTGGAAAATCCAGTGGGTTGATGTTCCAGATCCATTAGTTGCAATGGGACCACTGAAGGGATAGCATTCTCATCCCAAAAAATTCAAGGGATTTAAGGAAAGCCAGAACCCCAGGGATGGAACCATCCCTGTAAGTAAGAGCCCGACTGCCATTCCATAGCCTGGAGCTGGGTGGGAAGTGGCTGGGCTGGGCATAAAACATGGTGAAAACATGTACAACCTAGCAGAAGACATATGGTGCTGATGCTAGACAAAAGGCTAGATCCCTGAACTGCAAAGCCTGATCCTATATACAAAACGTAGCTAAAGGCAAGATGAATTCATTGTGAGAATGTGGAGAAAAGCCTCAGCAACCTCAAACTTAGGCATCTACAGACCTGGTGAAGAATGCCAAAGTAGAGTGAGAAAGGACTCCATTGTGGACTGGGAAGGAATGAAGAATGGGTTGAGATGAGAAAGAAAGACCATTGTCCACTAATCTCCCCTTGTCTCAGGCACAACAAATAAACAGGAATAAAATCTTGGAAGAATGGGATCAACCTTCACTAACACCTTTGTGATCAGTAACTCTACTAGCCATGAAACGAAATCTACATCTCACTGTTCAGGTGGAGGTGGAAATACCAGAGGGTGAGAGGATAATGGAGGTGGAGAATTGAATGGAAAGACCAGCCTCGATACTAGAACCCAAAGTACTCATGGATCTGCCGTTTATGAATACCAGGTGTCCATCAATAGTTGTAAACTCACTCTAACTAACCCCCACCTCCACCTAGGTAGATACCAACACCATTGGCATTGGTTGGCCCAAATTGAGTGGTCCTGAAACTATTAAGGTACAAATCTATTCAGTTGCTACAGCCAAAGAAGGTCAAGGGGTCAACAACAACAAAATAAGCAAATGGGTGACAGCAATTCACAACACAAATGGCTCTGGGATACTCGTGAACATCAAGTGATGATAAAAAAGATGCTACATGTAACACCCAGAGGCTATAGTAGGTAGACAAAGTCCCTTCACCAAGGTATCTCTACAGAAGGAACAGAAGCAGTCAATCTGACCAAGGTAGAAGTCAGTATGAGACCCCATTTGTCCACAAATTGATGTGGGGACCATGTGGCTGCAAACAATTTTCAGGGGAAGAAACATCCCTGAGCAAAAGTGAGGAGCAAACAAATACAAAAAACCTGACTGATTCAAAGTGATCACATGAACAACCCTGGAACCCCAGATATCCAAATGTAAATGAGTTTAGCCTGTGGAATTGAAAACATACGTCTCCTTGGAGGTGGAAAACCAAAGCATGCCAACAGACAAACGAGAGTGCAAAATATCTATCCCGTCACGTAATAACTCAGTAAATCTGTCAGCATGAACCAGGAATATCAGGTGAAGAAGGAAAAACTTAATAGTCCCCCCTCCTGACCGTTCCGCCATCAAGGGAGGAACAGACTCAAAGGCATAGAAAAAAGCTCCCAAGCCTCAGAAACCCAAATGACTAATCAAAGAAAAGGAGTAGGAGATGGGTGATCCAAGTTGGACTCGTGAGAAGCTGACTTAGTAAAGAAAAGTGTCAGAAAAACCAAGTCCAATTCTCCCCAGAATTACCAGGATCAACAAAAAAAAAGCAATTTTAGAGGCCCCAAGAAAAAACACCCCTGGGCAAAAGTATGTCTATCTCCCAACAGATCAAAACATGGAGAGTATCAACTGAGGGTGACTCCTTCCTCCCTCCTGACCATAGAGAGATGGTGGATAACAAAGAAGGAATAGGGGAGGTAATATTAGCCGCCGTGCTGACAACAGTAATATGGGAGTTCATAACCACGAACATCATGTTCATTTTTATTTTTTTTTGTATATAGAAATTGTAATTAAACAGAAATCCATGAGGAGACACGAAAATCGAAATCCATAATGGAACAAACTACAGCACTTTGTCAGAAAATATCTAGACAAACGCTTTGTCAAAAAAAAAATGATTAGTTTATTTGAGTGAGGTGCTTATATACAGTGTCAGAATAGAGGGCACAATGATGTGGGCAGAGGGTTTTGCAAGTTATATATTGCTAAGGGCATTTTGACTGGAGCATTAGAGACCAATGCTTGGATAGGCAAAGTCAATTTCATGGAATAGATAAAGTGGCATCAGAGGGTAAGTATGTTTTGGAATGCTATTTTTCAAATCAGAAACAAGCAAAAAGAAATAATCTTGGGAAATTTCCACATTCAAGAGGCTGAGAAAACCATGTGAGGGAAATTCTAAACTTTTTTATTGGTTATAAACACATAATAGAGCAAAGCGGGAGTATGTAAGGAAGTATTTCCAAAAAATGGAAATGGGTGCTACGTTTATGAATAATTCATAGCTTAAGTATTAATTTCAAAACCACCTCCAGCTGACATATAACACAGTTGTCTATGCATATTTTGTAACTATACAGCTACCCTCTCTGCCTTATAATGTAGAAAAATTGATAATACAGCACTAATGATGAACTTGATTTTTTTGTTCAGTTTGTTCAATGCTTTCATCCATCATTCCAATACACATCTTTTACATCTCACCAAACCATTTCATTTCTTGACATACATATTTCTGTGACATCTGTACTTTACAAACCAACTGATACACATAGCTACTTACATTTTCCCTCTAGTCATCCTCAATATGTCAGGAGAAACATTCCCAAAATCAGAACTCACCAGATTGCATAGGCTCTGCAGTAACAACCAATATTATAATAGCAAATCTACCAACATGCTCCACTTTATGAACAACATGGCTACCCTACTTCTCTTCTTCATCATACTAAAGATAATCTACATACTAACAATAAATGTTCGAATTTAGCTTTCCAGAAATTGCTTATAATAAATCATATCAGTAATTATAACACCAACACCTTAGGCAATTTAAAACTTCCAACAAAATGCATCCAACTTCACTTCAACCAACACACTCCTACTTCCACTGATCATCAACACATTCCCCTTATGCTTACATTTCACCCATTCAACACATACACTGAGTGGTCACAAGTAAATAGACACCTAATTTTTTGTCATTTAACTGATTTATGCTAACTTATTTGTGTTCACAGAGCACTATATAAATGGAAATGGTCCACACACTAATTATCTTGGGCTAACATGCCTAGAACTCAAGGTTCTCTCGAATTGTC
>NW_013668766.1:86928-111080 GCF_000517525.1 Limulus polyphemus
ACGGCAAAGAAACAACTGAGCAGTGTCCGGATCGTCCTGGTCCATCAGAGAGGACAAAAAGGGCTGTCAAGAGGAGCATCGAAATGGATCCCAGATTAACGACTGCAGGAGTGGCCAAAGTTGGTGAGATAAGCCCGAAATCTGTTCAACAGATTCTCCACGGATTGGGTTATCGTTGCAGAGCAGCTAGACAGAAGCCCTTATTATGACTTGCCAACATAGTAAGACAAAAGAAGTGGGCAAGTGATATGATGACCAAGCCTCTGGACTTTTGGAAGACCGTATTGTTCTCAGAAGAATCAAGATTCGCTCAATTTTCAGACAGTGGAAGGACATGGGTCTGGAGAATGCCTCACCAAGAGTTTTGGCTCAACAGATTGCAGCCACCTGTGAAGCATGGTGATTTCAGCGTGATGGTTTGGGGAGCTGTTTGGGTTGGTGGGAGATCGAGCTTAGTGGAGTGCATTGGCAATATAAATTTTGCGAAATACGTCGAAATATTGGAGGAAGGACTCTTGCCACTTTATTCCTCAGGTTTCGTGGACAAGAACACAACGTTGTTCCAAGAAGATGGAGCACCGTGTCACACTGCTGGAAACACCCAAAAGTGGCAGGGAGAAAATGGTATCCAGAAGTTGCCCTGGCCGAGCCAATGGTTAACAAATGGTTCAGCTTTTTATAATTTTTTAAAATACCCTTCTTTTATTACCTTAAAATGTTAAAGTTCTTCCTCTTATTTTTTCTATGTAAAGTTGTTCTATGTTTCTGATAATTTTTAATACTATTATTTAATCACCAGCTTTATTATACTATTTTTACTGTATTGTTTAATTCTCATTGTTCCATCTCACATTTCATTCTGTTTTCGTGTATTGTGTCATTATAAAACGTTCCTGTGATTGTCATTAACTGACAGACTTGTTTCTGGCTTGAAAAAAGAGTGATTGCTCGAAATTTTGCCAAATAAATAAATTATTACCATAGTTTTTAAAGTTGATCTTTCTCTAACAAGTCTAATTTCTTTATTTTATCACCTTGGCATTTTTCTATTTACACACACACATCTAATATTAATCATATTTGTATAGCTTACTTTATTAGAAGTCTACATGTTAATATACTTGTTTCTATGCTTTACAGTTGTACGCTTTGCAAGCTGAATACAATGTGACGAGTAAATTTTGCTTATCAAATGTTACATCTGAATTTTCTTGTGCTACATGACTGAAAATATTGTTGTACAGTAACACGTGCAGCAATATTGTACAACTTTCATGTAATACATGTAAAACAATATTGCTCCAATTATATATTTACCACAACATGATACATGCAGGTTTTCCATTGTCATAGATATAATAGTACCAGTAAGATTATGATGTAGTGTATAACATACTATATCAATGATGGTGTTGAATTATAATATATATTCAAGGATTAGAAGGATGGAACCTATGGCACATTAGATATTCAAATCCAGTTGTTGGATATACTGAGTATCACATGTAACGAAAAAATTGTGGCTATTTATAAAGTACCATAGAGGTTATTAAACTTCAAAATGAATGTTTAAAATTTATTTAAATATAACTTAGTGTATATTCTAAAAAATAACTACTTAAAATTGGACAATTTAGGACATTAGAACTCTTGGAAAGGAGCCAAGTTTCAACCAATAAAAAAATTAACTTAACTTGTATGAAAAAAGTAATAAAAAACATCTACTATAAGACAAAGAAAAGAAGAGTAAACAATAGGAAAATTTCTTACCCTTTTCTGCTTGTAACTGTTTAAATCTCTCTAGAAAACTCCCATCATTTTTAAAAAGATCCCCAGCAGCTGGCACATGTAGTTTATCACTAATCCACAAAATAAAAAAAAGACCATAAACAACACTAATTTCAACTAAAAAGTTACCTTGCATCTTATGTTGCTATTATTATATTATTAGGGGTACAGGAGCAAAATATGTGAGTACAAGGCTCTAGATGAAATGGAAAACTATGATGGGAAATACTAAAACTTGGTTAGATTTAGATAATACTGATAATAGGAATAATTTTGAAACTCCATATTATAAGTTATTTAATAGTGATAGATTTTTTAAAATAAAGGTGGGGTGACTTTTTATATAAGGGTTGGAATGCAGTCTGTTACGACTGAAGACAAAATTATTACAGTAAACAAGAGTTTTAATCTACATGGGTTGCAATCAGGGGATTCAAGTGAAGAAAATTTTATTTAACTGACAATTGTTATCACAACTAGTATTGCATAATGAGATCAAGGTTACTATTAATAAGAATACTAATGCAAGATTATAGGAAATTAATTTGAAACACATTGAATAGGATTGTATGGTTTCAGGACTTATTGATTCAGCATGGTTTTTCTTATAATAAATGGTCAGAAAGTAAATCAGGGATGCCATTTTAGATTTACTGTTAACCACTAATAAGGATATGGTTATGAGAGTTGAAGTGGTGAAACATTTGAGGAAGAATAATCATTACATAATTAGTTTATGTTAAGATAAATTATATTTATGTTAGTTAAGATAAAGAGAAATGAAATTTTAATTACTAATTTTCTGAAAGCCAATTCTGAAGCAATAAGACAAGATTTATCATTAATGAATCGAAACAATGAATGAAAAAGTAATGTGGAACAGATTTAGGAAATTTAAACAAAAATTGCTTTTATTCAAGATAAGGATTTTCCTAAAAAGATGGAGAGGATAAAAGGGAAATTTAAACTTAATTGGCTCACTAAAGACAGAAGAGAAAATTCTTGATAAATAACACAACTCACAGAAAGGTTGGAAGACTAAGAGAACAATAGGAAGGGTAGAGATGTGATTAAAAAAGATATAAGGATATCCAGAAAAACAGTTAACTAATAATATTAAAACTACCATCTTGAACAGTTTCTAGAAACCTGTCTCTCTCATTACTTGACTCTAATGTTTGTTAATCTATATGCCTGAAATTAAAATCTTCTATAATTATAACTTCATTGACAGTCTGAATTTTTTATCTCCAAGTAGTTTCTCATCATTTTCATCTAGTGGTCTGTAACAAATCCTAACGAAGCTTATTTCCCTTATAAACATTAACAAAAAGCCAAACAGATCCAACCTTAATGCTGTTAGCTATGATATCCTCAACTTGAAGATGCTATAATTTGCATTTTACATATAGCCACTTCCCCCTCTTTTTAGTATTCTATCCCTATAAAAAAAAACAACCTATAACTCTCTATTTCAGAAATTCCTTTCATTATAAATATCTAAATTTAACCTTGTATAACTGCCAGATTAGCCTATTATCATATACTAAAGGCCCTGTTCTTATGGGGCCTCATATCATTAAGAAATTGTTTTAATGTATTTCACTACAACGGAAAAAAACAAAAGAAAAAAAAAACATTTTGTGCCCTATCCAACAGGGCCTTGGAGCACTTCTGGAGCATATACTTTTTTTAATTGCTCTAGAGTGAATGTGTTTTACCACTCCCCTCTGGAGCCCCAATATCCACTCATGGAATGACAAAAACTTACAGACAACAGTGTAAGTTAATGAACATTTTGTTTTTATCATTATCACTATGCATATAAATGTGTGACATGTCTTGTGTATGATATACCAATGTGTCAATTATGCTGAATATGATGGACTAATCTGTCAGAAAATTTTCTGTATATAGTTATTTGAAAAACTGATGCAAAAATGAAGTACAAGATATGATTCAATTGAAAAATTGTATTAAACCTACAATGTTATCATCTGTTTGACAAAAATTTATATATATATGACCTATATATAATGGCATATAATTTAACTGTTTGGCATTTAAATCTATTATTCAGTATGTTAAGAAAAATTAAAATCTTAAAAATATTTTACCAAATATAGACTAAATAGCAAATAATTAATGATAGGAACTGAACTAGCTATCTTATAATATTTTCAATAGTATTAGTTAGTATAATAATATTATGTAGTTTAAAATTTTTATTTTATAAAGTAATATATTACAAGAGTTATTTCATTTTTTAGAAAAATATCAGCCATTTTTACTTAAAATACTTTTAATGAAAATTGAATAAAGCTGCAGTAGTCATACTAAAGTTTTAAAAATGAAAATGATAGTATAGAACATATTTTCTAGCAGATAGGGGCCCTGTCTTTTAAAAATCCTACAGGACCCACAGATGTTTAATCTGGCACTGTTCTCATATCAAAATCCTCTGTTCCACCAAGTGCTCTAAAGTCATCCATTTAATTTTTTATACTTCTAGCACTATAATAATAACAGTTTTGCCTACCATCAAAACTTCCTTTGTACCTTGTTCCCACACTATACCCTTCTCTCTATCTTATTTTTTCTTCATTACTCTAGCCCTCTCCACTGGCTAATCCTAGTTTAAAGTTGTCCCTTACAGTTGAGTTAATAGCCCTTGCAAACAAGCTAGCCCCTAGTCTATTTAAGTGCAAACCATAAATTCCAAAAAGATCCTTTTCCCCAATGAACTGATCCCACAAATCTAACTAACCAACCTGCTCATTCTTAAATATTAACCTAAGCTAGCAATCAGTCTTATAATTTTATCCCCACAATTAAGTCTTAGCAGTATCCCTTATAGAATTAGTTATTATGACCCTTTTCTCTGAACACTTGTACTGATCTTCTCTTCCGTACATCATAAGCCCCTATGTACACTACAAAGACTTCATTATTAATAGCACCCCTTTCCTATATCACTTGCTGTGTCAGTTATATCCTTCACCCCTGCCCTTTAATAGTGTAGTCAAACACTTTTCTCCCTATTTACTCCACAGACCATCTTATCCACTTGGCACACTAAAGAATATCTTATAACAATAACATCTTTATGTTTTTCATTCCCATCTCTATATGTCCCTTTTGTTATCCTTCTCTCCTCAAATTCATCATCTACACAAACCAAAGGCTGAAATCTGTTCTTTACCAGTCTGCTATTTATAACTAAATCTATCAACATTAGCCCTATTATTACTGCTTCCATTCTCCCAAAGGTCATCATTAGCCCTATATCTCTTGCATGCAAAAGCTCAATTTCCATTCTAAATCTTGCTGCCACCTCCCACAGTTTAATCTTTCTGTATTACTGTGACCATACACGTGGCAACATAACAGATAGATGTGATAATTATTTAAACCACATAACTATCTGTATTATTGCTATCAGAACTCCCACTCATTAGTATTAAGTAAAATGATATGTTTATAGAAATTCTATCTGATTCATCACAAAATTAATATCAGATCGAGATGCCAAGCAATCAAGCAAGGTGCCTCTAAACATAGCCTTTAAGTTCTAGTTTTATTTTTGGTTTCCTCCAGCAACAAAATTCAAGTTCCCTTTATTTTCAGCTCAGTCAGTCAAAGGTGTGTCAAAGGTGACAAACACTATCATCATACTCGGTTTCCAAACTTTTGACATAAGCCAATCAAACCACCAAAGCACTACATGCTGATCCATAATCTTCCAACTCAGCATGCTGAATACAGGCCAGTCAACATGCTCAATCTGATCTCTCCAGCAAGAGTATATCAACAACAATTACACACATCAGTTGCTATTGAAAGTATATATATTCTATTGACAGACATAACTGAATTATTAACAGATTATAAACAGGTGTTAATAATGACTGAAAAAGGCATCACGTGTCCTTCTTTGGTACATAGGTTTTGTAATTTTGATTGGATTGTTTGCCACAGGAGGTAATTGTTAATTACATAAGGTATGTATCATAAAGCAGTATCATTTTAAATTGTCCCTATGCATTAATTTACAGATATATAATTTCATTTTAAGCATATAAGCAAATCAAATTTACATATTGCTGCCCATTTTACTCCTTATGCATATCAGGGTAAAAGTGTTGGTTTGTGCATCTGGATTAAAAAAAATTGACAAGGTGGCACATAAAAAGCTTGTTACAGTTATCTCTCTAGGTGTGGGGTATAGACTGGTTCATTGGATAAAAAAGTGGCTGGATGGAAGGAAAAACAGAGGTGTGTTATAAATGGAGTTCAGTCAAATTGGGTTAACGTCACAAGTGGGGTACCTCAGAGCTCAGTGTTAGGACCTTTGCCCTTTTCTATTTACATCAATAACATAGATGAAAAAAATGGTCAGTAGATCATTTTACATTTGCTGAGAATAAAGTTTTGGGTGTTGCAGGCTGTGAAGAAGATGCTGCTGCTTTACAAAAGTACTTGGATTATTAGACAAGTTGGATGAATAAATGGTAGATGGCTTTTAATTAGAGTTGGGCAATTAGTGATATTTGATAAATGATTAATTGATGGGCTCATTTATCAATTAATACACCATGCCACCACAACCCATGCAAGAAAAAAAAAGAAAACAGGTATGTGCTTACCATCTTAACTTTTTTAACCACCAGATTATTTTTAATATGCTATTAATTTTCCTATTTTCTTATACATTGTTTTAATTTTTTAAGTAATTTTCAAGTTACTCATGATTTCATATAACTGACTTCTTTTGAAGGTGGTCATTTGCATATTTGTGAAATACAATTTTTTGTCAAAAAAATATTCTCCCACAAGTCTTATAGAACTACCCCCTTATCAGATAAATCATTAATGTTGACTAAATACCATCATAAAATTGCTATTATTTGTTTTTCAACTATGCAGTAATCCCACACTGATTTTACATAAATCAAATAGATTGATAATTAAATAATGAAAACATGTTTTACTCTCACAATAAAGATAATAATGTACTGTATTTGCCAGTGTATAAAGCAGCTTTTTACTTATAAAACAATGCTTGATTTTACCCCTTGTCTTATACACAAGTTCAAAGAAAGAGTTCCAGTAAAAACTCTCCGGTTAATAGCATATTTAACCAAAACTATGTTGTTCCTTTTACTTTTGTGATTTTTTGATTAAGTGCATTAACATCATGCCACCTACTGCTTTACAATAACATATTTCTAATTATAACCTTTTCCTTGATTCTTCATAACTAGAAATTATTTATCTCGCATGCTAGTTACAATCAACCAAGACATTTTTGATTTGAAATGTATTGATCTCATCTTTTACACTAAAATATTACTAATATTATATCAAAAAAAGTTAGTTTCTGTAACATACACTAATTTTGTAAACATGTTTTTAAAGTATATCACTATATCTTAAGGTTTAGTATTTTTTGTAATAGAAAAGGAATTCAAATGTGATGAAAACTTTGCATTTGTTTATTAAATGTTTGTCACTTAAGTTATTCTACATTGAGCAGTCTGTAACATTTGAAGAGCATAAACCATGCTTGTGGTTGTATTGATTACCTTAGAGCACAGGTTAGAACAGTTACTAAATAACTTTCCAGAATTTCTTTACAAAAGTAACATCCTAGAATTGTTTGACAATAGAGGTCATCCTATACACTGAACCTCAAAGAAATACACTTAATTTGCTCAAAAAATCCAGGATTGTCTTACACACTGGCAAATATGATATTCTTAAAGCATGTCATTACTACAATTACAACAAACTAAGTAGCTATTTAGACAGTCTAACTTATTTATATATTCGTTTAAGTAGGATAAACATAAAAATTATATTTAACAAAGAAACGAGTAAGCACAATATTTTGCAATTGCCTACCATAATCAATAAATGGTAAATTTATCTGATTTGATAATTATTTCATTTTATTTAGTGAACAAATTAAAAAACAACTACTCATGTTTACAAACATTGCTACTCAGTAAAACCACTGCATTATCTATTAACTCTATGGCTACGGGATATATCGTAACCAACAAGATAACCACAAAATTAGTCATACTATAACTTTTGATGACGTATGCATATCTTCACAAATTTCACATACTATCAGAAACATTACAAAACTTTTGTACACAAAAAATCAAAATTTTAACTAAAGACTTGTTCGTGAATTTGTTCATGACTTTTGCACTACCAGATGCAAAGCGATTTTGATTTTATAGTTAAAGATACTTTTTCTCAGGTGAAAATTTTTAATTTCATTTGTGCAATCGCTGAAACCTCCAAAATATATATATCAAACATGTTTCTTTCAGTAAATGTATATATTTTATTTGCGTATTTCTACCGTAACAATACACTTAACTTTCCAGGCTGTAGACAAGTAATCAAGTTATAATGAAATGAAAGGTTACAAAGTGCAAAATAAAATGTGTAGTTCTGTTAGTATTGATCACAGTTTCTATTTGTAACCTTTTATCTCTTTCCTCTATTTATTTTACTTTTAACAACACACTTAGAAATCTGCTGAATAAAAAGTAATGATTTACCGCTGGGCCGTAACAAGGTATTTTTGAGAGCAAACAAGCATATGTTTCTGACACCACTTATCCCTTGCACCAAGAACATAACACAGAATTCATTTGCTTGTTTACATGACTGTATGTACAATGAGATTTGCTCAGACTAATAGATTAGCATTTTGAATGTGTTGTAAATGTTTATGGTACGACTCCAATCAGATCCCATAAACTTTGAAAATATATGGATGTTAGCTTTCAAACCTCCTGGGGTTTGTAAAATTTAGCAGTGTAAGCATACAAAGAAGTTAGTGCATGTGCTTATAAATATCCTATTTCGTATTTGTCAATCCTTACACATGAGCCAATAAATACCTAGCTTCTAGTAATATAAGAATGGTCCATTTTGTCTCAGCTAGCATTTCTATCTTTGCAACTTATTTTTTTATCAGCCAATTTTAGTTTGACTGTGTATACCTCCTACTACCTACAAGTAAACATTGTTTATAACATATATGGAATATCTGTTCAATGGTTTGGAAATATTGCTGTTGATCAAAATCTAGTGTAGCTGTTTCTGTATTTTAGCATAACATCTACTAATTATGAAGCCTATGACATATCACACAATGTATATATATCGTAATATTCATAAACATACATGGAATTATTTTTATTAGTAAACTACTGTTCTTCTGAAGTTTTTCTTTATGTGCTAAAGCATATGACACGTTATTTAGCAATTATTACCTATGAGTAAGCAAACATTATTTATAATATATACAGACTATCTTAAATAGTTTTGATATATAGCTGTTAATCAAAATCTAGTACAACTATTTTTGTATTTTAGCAATAACATCTACCCTCTCTGAAATCTATGATACACATCACAGAATATATTGCAGCATCTGTCTAAGTTCTTTTTTTTTCTTAGTAAACAACTGTTCTTGCCAAGTTTGTTTTCTGAACTAAAGTCATAAACACATTGGTGTTTAGCAACTATTACCTTCAAGTAAGTAAACATTATTTATAAAATATTTGGGCTCTGTTCAACAGTTTCAATATATAGTTTTTGATCAAAATCTAGTGCATCTGTTTCTGTTTCTTAACAAACATGTGGTGCTACTGAAACCTGTTATATACATAAGAGAATATTTATACATGTAAAGAAATGACACATGTCATAGAATACAAACAATATAAATATTTTATGATACAAAAAATGGAAGAAATGTAATGATACACAGTATATGTAACATGAATGATATGCAATAAAAAATGAATGTAACCGTCTTTTTTTCTTGTAGAAATGAAATCTGAAAAACAATGAGAGCAAGAACTGAGAAAGAAAAATGTCCTCTCTCAAAAGGAAGAAGATTTCCACCAAAGTGTTTCACTTGCATTTGATGAAGGATGCTGTCAGAGGCATTTAAAGTTCAGGAATTTGATTATACTCTTTCAATGCCTCTGACAGAAGCCAAGTAAAAAATGACCAAAAAATATTGAACCAGCTCTTCTTGATTCTGTCCTTTGGATAGATAAGGATGTAGCTGTTGAAAGATCTTCATCAGATAAAGAAGTTCCTGAATCACTCAAGCTAGGTACATTACATAACAAACCACCAACAAAGAGAGAGGTAGGAAAGGGAGGAGTAGTAGGGAAAGGGGCAGTGCCGGAGCCAAAAGTAGGACTGTTCCTTCCCAGCAGGAGATGCCTCTTTCCTGCAATGATACCTGGACCTGGGTGGAGGTCACTGAAAGGGAAAAAATTCTGCTGTCCACTTTTCACAAGGGTGAACCTGTTTCCCAATAGGTTACCTCTCCTAAAAATGTTGACTTTTTTTCACAATGAAAGTATTACACTTAATTATAACTGAATGAAACAGATAAGCTCTTGACAAACACCAGAATGGATCTACAGTTTCAAAAAATGACTGTAAAATAGATTGATGTTACTGTTGAAGATATTTTAGCTTACTTTGATCTTACTATAGCTATGGGTCTTAAGCCTTATCATTCTACTTTTGACTGCTGATCTATCTATCCTCTTTCTCATACTCCTCACTAATATCTTATCTAGGGACAGGTTTTATGCTATTCATAGATTCTTACATTTCAATAACAATAGTGATGTTCTTCTTAAAACTGCTAACTATGGTAAACTTTTCAAAGTAAGGCCTATCATAGTCCTTCTTTTGAAATCCTTTGTTTCTCACTTCCCTTCTGACAGCAAACTATCAGTAGATGAACAAATTTTGGGTATAAAATTTAGAACTGGTTTCCACCAGTATCTACCTAAGAAACCTGTCAAGTGGGGTATCAAGTTATGGGTCTTGGCAAAAGCCTTGAGTGGATACTGTTCTTAAGTTTAAAATCTACACAGACAAAGAAGGAGAAATGCCAACTATGGTCTTGCAGGCAAAGTTGGACATTGGACTATTCCACAGGATTTTTGTGGACAACTTTTAGATTGCAGGATAGAATTAAAAAACATGTACCCACATCCATAAGAACTAAAAGTGTGAAAGAAAAGAATTTACCATGTCGCTCTTGTAAAACAAAAGTTTTACCACTAAAATGTGAATCAGCATTTGGCCAGCATTTACTAGTGAACCCGACTTGTGCTGACAACTACACAGATAGCAGGTTTGAAATTAATGCAAATGGTTGATTGACCTTTCATCTCTATATTTTGGAAGCCACCTTTATTAAAATACATAAACCTGTCCTTTGCCACCAAAATGAATTCCTATACAATCTACACATCCTTCAGTTGGTCTGTGACATTTCCTGATTGGCTAAAGGACATGCCAATCGGTGATTGCCTTACCGGCCTTCTTTGATCTAACTCATTCTATAAGCTGTAATATTTCCTACAGATCACTTTCCAGACAGTTCTGCTATGGTTAGTGTCTGGCAAAAGGCTTCAGCAGATATTTCCTTTGCAACATCTCAACCAACAATTGGTCCAGTTATCAATGCTATTTTCAAGTTTCGAACAACGACTTTCAAGATCTACGTATCTACATGTGCCGATGTTTCCATTTATCAACGTTATATTTTAAGATCTGTGCAAGAACTCAGCTAACAGATGTTTTCGCGTATAAAAGCTATCTTAAAAAATATATATATATATATTTATATACATTATGTTTTCTGAAAGTTCTTACCATTCTTGATCCTTTTATTCTAGTGTTATGTGTAAACATTTGTATAAAGTTTTATGTATCACAGTTTGTATGTACAGTAGTGGTGTTACTTCTCACGATGAGTAAATATTTGCATTCATTTATACATATTAGTTTGTACAACTTTTAATTCATACAGTTTTATATGTACAGTGGTGGTGTTCCTTCTTATGATGAGTAAATATTCACATTCATTTCCAAGTTTGCACTACTTTTCATTACATCATACAGCTTGTACACACATTGTTTTTTTGTTATAAATTTATTTCACTGATTTTTGTAAAATATTTTGCCCTGCTGAAACTTCATGAATAAACTTTTCCTGAATTGCCAGGTTTATAATTTTGTATTATTTGCTTTTATTCTCCCTCAGTGTTATAACACAAGTTCAATAGACATCATTATATTATACTCATCTATAACAAAACTTACTTACTCTTACTCTTCTTAGTCTTACTAGGATATTGTAAAATACAGTGATATTTTGGTTACCATGCATTACATATATATACATATTATTACTCATTAATTCTTACAACAAGGAACATTAAATAAAAAATATATGGAAAACAGTTATCATTAGGAACATTAAATAAAAAAATATATGGAAAACAGTTATCCCTGGTACTAACAATTAAAAAAACAATTTTCACCTGTGCCTCATACTTAATAACCCTCACCGTAAGCCTTGTTGAATCTTACACATGGAAGGAGGAAAAAAATTATCTTTTTTAAATTTTATATATGCATTTTGAAGTCCCAAAAAATTATGTCACAAAAACTACTAATTTATTTAGCTTTCTAACAAAGTTATATATGGGTCTAAAAACATCAATCTGTTTAGACTGTTGTTTGATCATCATACTTCTAACTTTCCAACAGTATAACAACTTTCCCTGTGTTAATAATTTAGGAAGACTGACAGTATTACCTAGCTCAGAATGAGCACTTTCAAATGGTTTTAAATACGACCTCAATTAAATAGAGTGGCATCCAAATTCACTTTGAAGTCTAGAAGGTGGGCATGGCATCTGTCAGGAGTTAGCAAAATTTATTTCCTGTGGCAGGGAAGAATTGACCATAAACAATTTGAAAGGAGGATGTGTAAAATATAGCAACTAACCTAGTTTCTGTCTATATAAAGACATATAGTGTAAGTGAAGAAATATTTAAGTTAAAAAGTCATAAGTTAAGATTCTGTGAACTCATGCATCATGTAACAACAAAACTGAAGTTTATGAATTTTTCCTTTAGGTTTATTTTGAAATAAAGGAATTAACATTTAGATAATATAAAAACTTTGAATTATAATGCTAATTTCATTGGTATACACTGATTGTAAATTTGCTTAATTAAGTTTTGAATGTAACTCGGTAAAACCTACTTTAAATGAGCAGAAAATGGTGCCCATAAGCATAGGGTTAAAAAGTAAAAACACCATAATTTTAAACAAAGAATCAAATATTTACTCAATATATTACTCAAATATTCAACAAGATACCTTTATTAAGCTTTAAGCAATCTCCATTCATATTACGTCTTTGCTTCAAACTGTATATATATATTCCTGTGTTTAGGTAAATTATTTTAACCTATGCTGACAAAAACTATCCATTTGCTACTGTACTAAATTTTTTAGCAAAGATTACTTTGCTACCCATTTTTAAAACAAATATTTCCACAATTCACAATAAACAAAACTTTTACAGAAACTATAAAAAAAAAAAACTCTTAAACCTATATACTTACTCTATTAATATATGATAGTCTAATTCTTACACTATCCAATCATGTTTAAACTTTTTTTGTAACCATTTTCAAAGCTGTGTTTTATTAGTAAACAATTCAACCCCTCAAACCAAGGCCTGTACTAAAACTATGGAAAACACTGAAAATTCAAGAAATGGATAAGATATTTTTAATGGATGAAAGGTTCTTAGTAAAAATAACATTATTCTCTAAGATGATCAAACAATTCTAAAATAAATTAGCAAGTATTTGCATATCTATTTGCAGTTAAAATTATTCATATACTTAGAATATATAGAATTGTTTAACAAATTTATGGCAAAGCATGTGAAAAGCTAGAGAAAATCCGGTGCTACTATAGTGCGAGGTCTATCGCCATATGTCGCCTACCCAGGTCTATCAAACATGTATAAAAATGTATCAAATTAAGTGTTTATTGCTAAAATAAATGTATGGAAATGTGCGATACATTTTTATACATGTTTGATAGACCTGGGTAGGTGACATATGGCGGTAGACCTCCTGCTATAGTAGCACCGAAAATCCACTCTTCAGGTACAATAGTTTAGAAGTAAGTTATTTTGTTTATCCTAAACTGTTGTACATGAAAATGTATGATACATGAAAAGTTGTACTAAACAACCTGAAAAATAATGATTTATTGAAACTTCCGAGTTCTTGTTGATAGAAATAAACATTATTTTGTGACATTTTCAAACAATAAATTCTTATATACAGTTAATAAACTTTATCCTTCTAAAAACATCAACAATAACATATTTAAAAAACAATTAGTTTCAGCTAGTCCAGATCATGTGTACGTTAGTTGAATACTTCTTTAATTTTTAGAAATAAAATGTTTTCAATTAGGTAAAAAACTCAATACATGATATTTCACAAATAATACTGATGTTCATTAAAATAAGATATAAACATAAAAGCTTACTATATGGAGTACTGTGTTAACATTTTTCAAATACTGATTAATTCATACATGTTTCAAATTATATTAAATGTTGTTAGAGATTCATACTTTGAGAAACTTACTCAAAACAGGAACAATCCAGGATGTTGTAAGATGGGAAGGAAGAGGTGTTCAATTAGACCTGTACTAGCACCTACTGATAAGTTTTTATTACTTTCCTTGTTTTATTATTTATAACCGCATACTATTTGTAATTTTGATAATAAAATCAATCAGAAATCCTGCAAAATTATTATGAGTAGCTCAGGTTACAATCCAACAAATTCAAAGTTTGTATCTTGATTTCTAGGAATGTGATTGACATGAAAATAAACCAGTTACAGACAAACATTTCAAATTTTATAATTTAAATAGTTAAACTTACGTTTAGAGAAAAGTATAAAGTCTACACCTAAATTAATATTTTAGCATCTGTAATCAGAATTTTCACTACTTTTTAAGCTACCACTTATATGTCATAGAACTTGCATTTTTACTTATTTTAGACTTCAAAATATGAAAACATCTTTCTTATGAGTATTACAGCTTTCAAACAATGAAAAATTTATTTTGTAACATGTACAGGTTATATTAGCTGTAGGTACCTTAACTCCTGAAACCTGGCAGACATTCCCAGCATTTCGCCAAAAATCCTGATATACCCTTCAAACAGTGATAGCCTCTTTGGATGAAATCTAATCCAAACCATGTTATTACCCACCTATTATAAATAAACTGGAAATTTTATGAGATATGGTGATAATTATTAGGACATCATGAAAATAATTTCAGCAGAACACCCAAAAAATTGTAGGTTTAAAGCATTAAGCAATCCTAATTTTGATGAAAATGAATCTTTATAGTCTGGAGTACACACACAATGCTAATGTCTGGAAAAAAGCTAAGGCACAAAAATTTATCATGGCAATGTATAACTGACATTCATATTGTTGTATTCATTTAGAAATAATCAGTTACTGGCTGAGGCCATAACTAAATTGCTATAGATTCTATTAGTGTACATACATCGTATTTCATCCAAATATTACATGTAATTAATGAAATACATATATGTGTTAATTGTTATAATGCATGTTAAAATATACATTTTCAAACAGCATAAACAAAATGGTGAAATTCATTTAGCATGTCACTAGAAGAGATGAAATACAATTTTAGTATTTTATTGATGTTATGTGGAGAAAAATGCATGATATTTAATTGTATTCAAGTAGCAAATTTTTGTCTTCAAGTGAAAATACTCAATGCTGTATACCATTATTTATTACGTTACTCTGTAAAAATTATAATACCCAATTTCATTGTGCCAGGTATTTAATATTTTCTTTCTGTACATACACATACACATACATATATATATATATGTATGTTATATGTAGCTCTGCAAGTGGTTGTCTTTGTATTTCAGGCCAAACTGGCTTAGTATGCAAAACTGCTAGAGTTGAGGAATTAGGGGAATTTGGTAAGTGGTTAAATGTCATGCTCATTAATCAGTTATACTCAACTAATTGATTATTCTCACACGATTTGGATAGTTGGAATAATCAGAAATAGTAATAATCATGAAAAACAATTTTGATTGGTTGATTATTTTCATGAATAATAAATTTAATCATAATTCTGATTAACCATTTATTTCATGTGACCCAAATTGATGCTCATAGGTGATGTATAATTTAAAATAATAACCCAACTATACTGATTGTGGATCAGTAAGTCTAAGGATTGCACTGTGATATGCTTGAACCAGCACTGTGGGTGCTTCATAAGAGAGAGAGTTATCATCATAGACTGCTAGTGCTGCTCACTGGTTACCATCCCACTAGATTGTATTTCAAGATTATGGACAACTATACTACTTAGCCCCTAAAATGTTTTAGTACCAAGTGCCCATAATCTTAGTTTCTCCTTGACAAACAAACAGTGATAACACATTGCAAAAAAAGAAAGTAATGTTATGAGGTTGGTCAGCCCAAATTGGGACATGAACACACTCCAGATTTCTATTCTATTTATAATACCACCATATGGATAGAACATAGTGAGACGAAATCAATAGCTAAAACTCACCAATTTTATCAACATAAGCTTAACCAGTGGTAACCTTGCTTTTTCTTACAGATCCTGACATTTTCATATGTGCTAAGTTACCAAAACTTGCTTTTGTATGAAAAATTATTTTATTACTGATTAAATTATTACAGCTCTAATAACAAGTTCTATATCAACTTTATATATGTGTCATAATTTTCAAATAATCATAAAAATTTGGTAAATGACATACAATGTAAACATTTCCATTAAATTTCATTGCTAACTTGTTATAAATTTACATTGCAATATTTACATAACTTGGAAGTTTTGAAATTATTCTTCGTAGTTGTTTATGGTATGTTCCCAAAAGTTATTTGGGTTTAGTTTGTCAGCTTAAAAAAAAAGTAAAAAGGAAGCATCATAAAAACCTTTTACTTTGTATTCATTTCAAACTCAAATAAATTTGCAATTAGAAACTTAGTATTCAAATACTAAATCAGTGCATGCGATATCTTATATATTTGACATAAAGTCAATACATTTCAAAAACAAAAATTCAATGAACAGTGAATGTCTTAACAAAATTTTGCAAAATCAAATACAAAATATTGATTGCATTTTTAAAGCTGCAAAATTGCAGAGGGAATATGTCCAAAGCCTAAACACAGAAATGTAGAATTTATTAACTCTAACACACTTACATATAAAACCTACAAAGAGACTTTTATATTGAAAAGAAGCATCTAGTTTAAGGTATTATTATTTTTCTTAACTTCTTTTAAATATTATAATAAGTTGAGTTATTTTGAAAATATAATAATTAAATTGGATTAATTTGCTTAGTTTCTGAAATTCTATACAGTTATTCATGCTATATCAGGATTGCTCAAATGCTATATTGTTGAGTAGCATTTAGCAATCTTGATCTTCAGTTCATATTAAAACTACAATCCCTGTGCTTTGGCTGGTGCCAAAATCTTTCACGTATAATCATAACCAAAAGAAATGGTATTCCCCATTCAATTTTTGGCAATATTTGGCAATATCAAGTTTCAGATAAATTATAATGAAAACATTTTTAATCGTATATTTACTAGGGTTGTGCAATGCAACTGAATAATCAATTACCTCTAAGCAATGATTATACCAATTAGTGTAATTTAAACTAACTGAAATTAATGTTTTCATTATTAGTGTTTTCAATTGTTCTAAAAATTGTTAACTGAAATTCTGATTATATCAATTGTCACAAAAATAATAAACTAACCACAATTAGTGTCTAAATTGTTATTTTTAACTATTCTAGCAATCGATTAGCCAAAATTATGATTAAATCAACTGTCACAAAAATAAAAAACTAATCAAAATTATGGTTTTAGATTATTACCTTTTTCAATTATTCTATCTAAGCAATCAATATATTACTACTAATAAACTAAAATTTACAAATGTTTTTTCATTGTTTAGCACAAAGCAACATAATGGGCTCCTTTTGCTCAGCCCAATTTTAGCCTTTTAAATTTTTTTTTTACTTCAACCATTATTTTTTATATTATTTCAACAATAAAAACCCATCATAACTATTTAAACAGCATTTTGCAAGAAATTTGTATTAAATAAAAACTTTAAGAATAAGAACTAGTTTTGTGAGACAAAGTACACAAGTATAAAGGTTTGGATCATTCAAGATTTATTTTTAATTATTCATAGTGGGAAAAGTAATGATGAATTTTCTTTTCAGTTAAGCTCAGGGTTTTTTTTTTTTTGTTGTTGTGATGCACACTGGCACTGTCAAAATGTTGTGAGAATCAACATACATGAAGTTGTAGCTTTAGATACTAAAAGTGAATATTAAGAGGCACTAAGCATGAATTTCACATTACTATATAAACTTTTTTAAATCAGGTTCAAAGCCTGAAATCTTTATGAAGAACTTGTTTTTACTAACTAATGCTATTAATATTAATAGTAATACTGTTAGTGTTAGTAATAGTATTACAGATTTATATCGAAATACATTACAAGTTGAAGAGGGGGGGATAAAGCAATGATGAACAATACAACCACAAGCACACAAGTGACAAATAACAAAAATTAAAAAGCCTTGGAATAGTCTGAATACACACATTTTATATTCAGCAAATTCCTACATTAAATAGAAAAGTATAACTACATATAATAATATGAATCTAATACTAGTAATACTAACAAAGTTTTTGATAAACAATGATGTGAGTGTTCCACGACGTTCTTTAAATGTTATTCATCACTTCTGTGGTTGTAACTTGTTCTGGTCTTTACTGAAAGTGAAATACAAACCTTTGGTTGCTAGTGTTAAAACTAACATTAGCAACAACAGTGTTAGTGTTACTAATGTTAGTCATTGCCACTGGTGCCAATTCATGTTGTGTCGAATCTTGTCCTGAAGGTAGCGAAGTAGATTTTATATTACAGGTCTGATGAAATGTTTCAGTTTTACTTTTAGATACCTCATATGACTGTTCACTGTTTCTTGCATTCATATTTGATTTTGAGGCCGAATGCTTCTGTAGCGCTGTTGTTAATGTTAGGCCTAACTGGTCTACCTTTTTCTCTTCCAATTTCTTTTGAATTTCTTGCCTTTTCTTTTCAATCAGCTTAGCCTGTTGTGACAGTTCGTTAGCACGATCAAAGTTCTGTCGATTACTTGCCATTGGTATTAAATCATTAAAAATCCAATAAAATATTTTTAGTTTTATTGATAATCTCGCTGATAGAAATAGTACTAACAATATTAAACTCCTCTTTCTCTAGAAAAAAGGAAACACTAAATTGTACAAGTGTTACTATAATTCTAACCAGAGGGACAACAGCTTTATTAACAGTTTATCTCGCCAGGTGGACTGCGTAATCTCGCGAAAAACTATAAGGAACAATATACATTACGTGATCCATTTTTTATGTCTTAGTTGGTAAGCTCAAACATCGAAAACTGTTAAGTTTATGTTATCTATGTAAAGTTTCTTTTCTATAACGTTTATTTAATTATTCGTAATTGTTATTTTAAATTTTTAGTTTGTTTTATTTTGTTTCATGATTAACAACTTAAATTCGTTTTAATTTCAACGGTATTTATTTTGCATAATAATGTTTCTGATTTATAAGTATAGAATACTTTACAATATAGTAAATAATATTGCATTAAAAGTGTTTGGAAATTACAGTATGAGTTAGAATGTGCATGTTTTAAGAACACTCTCTATGTTCATATTTCTTTGGCGTGAAATAAGGGGTCGCTATCATATATATATAGAACATTGTATACTGAAGTAGTGAAAATTCATTTATTTGAAGTGTTGATTCTATGTGGTTTAGCCCCCAGTAGCACAGCGGTATGTCTGCGGACTTACAACGCTAGAATCTGGGTTTCGATACCCGTGGTGGGCAGAGCAGATAGCTCGTTGTGTAGCTTTGTGCTTAATTACAAACAAACAAACATCTATGTGGTTTAATTCATAGAAATTGTTTGGAGGCCACACGCTTCTGCAAAGTTATCATTTCTCAGCATCCCTCGAATAGCTCAGTGATAATTTCGAAGAGTTATAACGCTAACAATTGAGTTTCGATACCTGCCGTGGAGATTGCATAGCCAGCTAATTTGTGTAGCTTTGTGCTAAACAATAAACAAAATTCTCGTCAAATGTGAAACTGAAATTAGGTGGGATTTACACAACTGATTTTACATAACAAACAAAATATTTAGCCAATTAAGCTAACCTCTTTCGAATATCGCAATTCTCAGCTTTCACTTCATTTTAATTGTTTTTTTTTTAAATGTAATTCAATAGAACATTTGAATTAAACCATGTTACGTATTATGAATTTGAAATAGTCCGAAGCCGATATTTTAGTTAATTTACGTTATTTGCCAACAAGATTGACACACACCGTTTTCGTTTTTCACACAAATACGTTTTAATATATATATACAACAGTACAGTTTACAACAACAACAATTATTACGAGTAGTTACCACAAACAAAGTTTTATAAACAAAATTTTCACTAACTTGCAAACAACATAACATCTTATTTCTAGTTCAAAGTGTCCTTGAGATCCAGCAACTTAACTTGAAGTCGGTGTACGTACACTTGCCGAGAAGCTAGCTAGTTTTGTCAGACACTGAATTGTTGGACCATTGAAGTAAGATAATATTTTCATAAAACCACTAATGTCCAATGAGAATCCAGTATTATTTTCGGAAAGATACTAACGTCTGATGAGAATCCACTGATGTTCGAAATTTATAACTGTTCCTGGTAAAATGTCGTAAATTTTCCGGTTGATAAGGGGTAGCAAAATCACGGTTTATATACTAAATAGCACACAGTTATAGCAGGTTCCTAGCCAACTTTTTAAGCTCTCCATTTTGACGAATCGCCTTGGCTGTTTTTATAGGCACGGGAAATATTTTCTCGAAAATTCCGACAACAATACTGGGCTATATTTAATTGGTTACAGAAGTGGATATATTGTCGATTTTTACGTTCCCGAATATTCTAACCTTGGAGAATTGGCGGGAGTTTCGCAGTGCGTAACTAACACTGTAAGCTAGGTACGTTTTTAAATATAAACTCAATCCAAACAAACGATGTTTTTAAAATAAATATATATAACAAATTCGTTACATGCAATACATATCCAACACTATAAGTTACGCATATTTTAAAATACAAACTTAATCTAAACAACGTTCATAATAAAAATAAATACATAACAACAAATTCATTACAACCAATTATGTTATACATCTCAGAAGCCCTTTATTACAACTATTTTGCTTGTTTTTCAAGTGGGTTAAACAAAGACGTTTTAAGGATGTCACTACTAGAGTCCTGCTATATTTCATCTTTAATCACATATGAAGTAAAAACAGAGTTTAGAAGTGTAGTATGCAGTCATACTGCACGTTTTTTACGTACCTACTTAATGTGGGACTTTTCATAAAAATAGTTTATTTGTATTTTAAATTTCGCGCAAAGCTATTCAAGGGCTATCTGCGCTAGCTGACCTAATTTTGAAGTGATAGACTAGAGGGAAGGCAGCTAATCAATACTACCCACCACCAATGAATAGTGGGATTGATCATAACATTATAGTGCCCCAAGGCTGAAATAGCGAGCATGCCTGGAGACAGCATTGAAACGTGTGTCCCTCAGATTATGTGTCAAGTGCCCTAACCACCTGGCTATATAAAGCATTTTCAAAAGTTTAATAATTCTATGTGTATATAGTTCCACACATAACTTCCATCAATGAAGTAGCTGAGTTCCTTCGCCCTAGTTAACTATTTTCCTGGGTCATGCACCTATGATATGAAGTATGCTTTCTCGAAGGAAAGATTTCTGTAAATTTCACCATACTGTGAAACTTGACAATGATCTTTTCCATTTGTAAGTCAAGTGATACGTTGATGATATATCCTTTTTATTTTTCTATGGGCATAATCAACAGTGTTGGATATAGCACATGCATCCTGAGAAAATAGTATAATTGTTGTTTATGTATAATGTTATGTTTTGTCAATATGGAACAGTTCAAGTGGGTTAAACAAAGACGTTTTAAGGATGTCACTACTAGAGTCCTGCTATATTTCATCTTTGATTGATTCATACATGTTTCAAATTATATTAAATGTTGTTAGAGATTCATACTTTGAGAAACTTACTCAAAACAGGGACAATCCAGGATGTTGTAAGATGGGAAGGAAGAGGTGTTCAATTAGACCTGTACTAGCACCTGCTGATAAGTTTTTATTACTTTTCTTGTTTTATTATTTATAACCGCATACTATTTGTAATTTTGATAATAAAGTCAATTAGAAAGCCTGCAAAATCATTATGAGTAGCTCAGGTTACAATCCAACAAATTCAAAGTTTGTATCTTGATTTCTAGGAATGTGATTGACATGAAAATAAACCAGTTACAGACAAACATTTCAAATTTTATAATTTAAATAGTTAAACTTACGTTTAGAGAAAAGTATAAAGTCTACATCTAAATTAATATTTTAGCATCTGTAATCAGAATTTTCACTACTTTTTAAGCTACCACTTATATGTCATAGAACTTGCAATTTTACTTATTTTAGACTTCAAAATATGAAAACATCTTTCTTACGAGTATTACAACTTTCAAACAATGAAAAATTTATTTTGTAACATGTACAGGTTATATTAGCTGTAGGTACCTTAATTCCTGAAACCTGAGCAGACATTCCCAGCATTTCGCCGAAAATCCTGATATACTCATCAAACAGTGATAGCCTCTTTGGCTGAAAACTAATCCATACCATGTTATTACATGTTATCACACCTGCTAATAACACACAGTGTGTCCTGCAGGTTGTTTTGGCCGCTCGTGGGTCTTGATAAATTGGAAAATTAGTCGCTCCAGTGGTTGTACTAGTATTTCACTATGTGGAAGATTTATGAAACTCAGGTATCAAATGAAAGGCGTGATATGCTGTGGAACTATGTCAGCACAGAATGTGAAGAGCTGCTGGAAAAAACCAATATTCCTGAACAGCTGTCTGGATATGATTGCATGCACCATCCCCAGTTGTTTGCAATTGTAAGAAATCCAAAAGCCCAAACTGTTAGTGGCATGATTTGATCAGTTCAAATTATAGGATTCATCAGGGTAGTCATTCCACTTTCATAGCAACTAGGGTTTAGTTGCTAGGAAAGTGGAAAGTGTTGTTTAGGGTTTAGACGTTTCATATTTTAAGTTAGCCTCACTTGCTACAGAATACATTGCAACAACATCCACCAATTTCACAAATGAATTTATGTTTGAAATATAAAAGTAATATCATCATCGGGGCTAGTTATCTTAATACTAAGTCCATATTTCTCGGTAATTGTATGTCAGCTATATCCAATTAAAGAGTTACATAAGATTTTAAACACTCAATTACAAGTACATACATCATAGGAGACAAAAGGCAATCCCTGAAGAATTGAAAATGATATTGTCATGAAACCATTGAGTTGTATTGTACTCGCCACTTCTTGATACAGGAATTGAATACAGGAAACAAACATTTTTGGGAATCCATATCTCTTTAGGACGTGCTACAAAATCCACGATGAACATGATCGAAGATGGATTTTTGCCATAAGGAAAAAACTTATTGCTTACCAACATTCCTCATATGTCAATGACTGGGTAATCTGGTTAGATAAAGCGTTATTTAGAGATAGCACAAACTGCAAAATGTTGTCACAAGTATATGAATGAACTTCTGAACATGCATAAAGAGAATCAATGTAGTCATGACATTCGATAAGAATGTCTTGGAGGGATTTAAAATAGCACCATTAGGACAGCTGCATCTTGTTAATGTGTATCTGCTTTCCTTCAGAATGCACTCTGTCCAAAAATAATCTATTCAGGGCTTCTGAATTGAGGAAATCTATTTGTGAATGTTTAATTATTGCCTTAAATAATGTTTCATACTCCTGATCAGTTTCATACTTCAAGTGTTCAATTTATGCTTTTATAAAGCTGTCATCAGGATTTACTCAAAGCAGAACTACCAGTGTTGTCTGGTTATGACGCAGCTAACTTCTATTCTATTTCGCCTGGCTATAACCAATTGTAGGGGTAATGTTTACAGGACTATTTCAGATTTTTCCACCATTGATTAGACAGGCCTGCGATTTGAAACTTCATAAAAGTTGTTTTGGTTTTAATAATGGATTTTCCATAATTCAGTTATGCAGATTTCGAAAATAATATTAATTTTTTCTATCGCGTATAAATGTTTTACAAATCGTGAAGAAAAAACTGTTACTTATATCAAATTATTATTTCG
>NW_013668766.1:111257-114788 GCF_000517525.1 Limulus polyphemus
GTCTTTCATTCTCAAATCTGCCTGTTGTGGTCTTTATGTGTTGCGTTATGAAGTTTTGTGAAAATCTGTATGTGATGGAGAAAAATGGATAACGGATATCATTTTCGGATTCAGCGTACAAGAATTACAGTAGAACATGTAAAAATTTCAAGATAATAAAACCATTGCAAGCCTGTGTAATTATTAGCATCAACTTTGCAACATTTCTGTACAAGTGATTTAAGATCATTAACAATGAACAAATGACCGAATAAAGAATTATTAAATTATCAAACATCTGGCCATAAGCTTAAGATAAGAAACATTAAAATATAATACAAAATTATGTGATCAGATACATATTGGAAATGGCTACTTGGAGAAAAAGTCTGGGCTTACTACAAACTATTTAATAATTCACTAGATAAATTAAATTGATCTAGGTAACATAAGACACCAAGATAGTTCATGCTGCTTGAAACGAAGAGACACACAGGTAACATCCATAATCCGGAAAATCAAAATCATTTATATTGCCAGTCAGTGGCTGAGATCCTTTGATGCCTATTGCTGGGTTTCCCCAATTTTATCCGAAATAAGATTTAGTACACAGTTGAAATTACCACCCACAATCGTATCATTTATCGACAGAAAATACCAATGCAATTTTCTGTCTGTTTATTTGGAGTACAGACATTTACAAGCTGAACAGTTCATCCGTGAAACAATACATCAGTTACAACTAGTCTACCATCTGAGTTGCTATGAGAAATTAAAATTGAGAATTGAAAGCGTAGGTGGGATAACTATACCTACCTCAAAAACTGTGAATTCAGCCCAAGAAGGAATGGGGTGAAAGAATCAATATTATAAAACTGGTTTGAAGAGAACAATGGAGATATTCACGACCCGACTTCTGGCATTTTGAAGACTGTAAATTATGTAACAGAGGAAGTACAGCCACTGGGAAACATGATTTCCGTCGTGACTTACACTGTGACAGCATCATCATCAGAGCTTGCACCATCACAGATGGTAAACAATCAGCTGAATGTTAGGAAGCATCTTCATCGTCTTCTGCGTGTGACAAAGGAGATATTTAAGGACTCTCCAAAACTGAAAGGTTTGACAAAGACAAAGTGGAAATGAAAAGGACAAATTAGTAGGGAGTGACTCTCAGATTCTATACATTCTGTGGGAGCTGGCTAATCAGGGTTTTCTGAAACATTCTTAACTACTCTATCTTCCTCCATAGAATAATTAGCGACACATTCAACACTGTCCATATCAGGTGTCGCTTTTAACACGATCTAATCCCACAGACTGATCAGTAGCACATTCGATATTGTTCTCATTAGATGCTACTGCAAAACTTGGCTGTTCTGATTGGATAAGCACTAACATATATACATCATTGGTATTATTCATCACTTTACCTACTTTATTCGTATAAGTAGACCTATAATATGGACAATAAAATGGGAATCTCCACATATTTCACCCATTAAATAGTCATGGCTTTGATGTTCATACTTGAAACACTTCAAACATTTTTGTGTCACACCTTCTTGATGACATCACCGACATAATTGGACTATTTCTGAGTAATGCACTATAAGACTAATGTGGTTAATACAAAGAAAGTTTTCATATCAATTTTCAATTTCCCATGTTTTATTTGGATCATCTGGGCAGTTTGCATGTTCTTTGTAAACTACACGACAATATCGTGGAAGAATTAACAAAATAATTTTAAATTTGGAGTTCAAATAGAGCAAACGTTCTTGCCGTCCATTTCAGATTTATTCCAATTTGACGAATTTCTATCAATTCATCAGAGTTTCAGAGCTTTCCACGTCCGAGAAACTTCTGTACGTTAGACATGGTTGCAACATAAGTTTCCAATATGAAAGTGCTTAAAACAAACTATTGAACTTTCCTCCAGTTCATTTTTTTAGGAAAATAATAGCTTCATTTGGATGTTATGTTGGACTAGCAATGAAATGGATTGACCTGGGTCAGGTCATAATTTCATTATTAACTGCCGACATAGTACCCTAATGACAACCAAAAAACTAAAACAGCTTTCCTAACATTACAACTCATGAAAACTGGGAAATAGCAAAACCAATCTGCCTAGGCCAGTGAAAGGCTAAAGAAAACTCGAAGGCACACGCTACAATAAACCACAAAACTGA
This sequence comes from Limulus polyphemus, assembly GCF_000517525.1. Classification (NCBI taxonomy): domain Eukaryota; kingdom Metazoa; phylum Arthropoda; class Merostomata; order Xiphosura; family Limulidae; genus Limulus; species Limulus polyphemus. Next base: position 113,435 of record NW_013668766.1, read on the forward strand.
TAATATAAAAAATGAGTTAATAAGTATTCTTACAACACAAAACGAATCTGTAAAGTGTAGTATTTAATCGGCATCTCACTATTTGTATAAATTATGGCTATAAGAAGAGAGTACGTAGTGTGTCGATAATCGCATAACAAGAGGCGAGGAGTGATGTAGAGGGTCCACTACGCTACTTGTTAAAACCAGCTGGTGAGGAACAGTAGGAACATGAAGTAAAGTGGTAGTGATTAGCGCTAATTCGAGAGTGGTGGTAGAGAAAGATCTAATTTTTTTCATTCATTCCAGCCCTGGGAGCCGTCAAGCCATTATAGGGCCATGGCTTCTCTTTGCTCAACAGAAAGTTGAAAACTGGAGCATTAAGAAAACATCTTTGAACATACCAGATGCAAAGGTCTTGGAGATGAATGAGAATCAGAAGGAAGGTAATGCATTCGCATAATTATTTTGCAGAGATGAAAGCGAGTTTAAGAGCATAGTATTTTAGAATTTGTAGTCAAAGATAAAAGGGAGCAAAAAGCCAGGAAGTGTGACTATAAGTGAAACAGAGTAGAATGAAGGTCTTGTAAGTATATAATATAAGAGATGGATTTAATACACAGAATGCGCTTTTCAGCTAACTGAGAAGATGAAGATGGCAGGTGACTTTTTGTTGAGAGCTATCATCTTAGCCTTCCAGGTAAGGTGGTTTATCAACAAGGAAGACTGAGATATTTGACAGTATCTCACAACTAGATAGGGCCATCTTCAATATGGACATTAATAAAGAGGAATTTATTGTAGCAAGGACGGTATTTATAACGTATAAAACTCAATAATATAGACTTGGTCTTGGAAGGATTAATATAAAGATATCAGTTACATTTCCAAGTCAAAACGACGTTGATAGCAGATTGTAAAACTACTTAGGTGATGGTTGTGGGGCAGGTAGCTACAATAGTTGTATCATCAGCAACGTATAAGATACAAAGGAGAGGAGACAACATTGATACCTTAAGCACACCACATATACCACAGTAATGTAATGCTACCTAGCTTTTACATGTTTAACTATATTGAAAGAAGGAAATGAAGAATGTTTAAGATGCAAATTTGTTCCTTTTGGTAAAATAAAATGTTAATGTTATTATAAGCTAATTAAACTAATACGTCCAGTTTTATTTCAGAAAAAAAAATGTTTTGAATAACTAATTTTTAAAGGACATTGTGCAGAAAATGTTTTTCCTCACTATCGTTAGAAGAAAAACAAATTTATATGTTTTTTACAACGCCCATTCACCAATTTAGAATTATAAATTGTATATGTTTAAGACATAAGTTTGTTTTGTTTTTGAATTTCGCGCAAAGCTACACG
>NW_013668766.1:115094-121335 GCF_000517525.1 Limulus polyphemus
CCCAAAGACATAAGACTTGGGAAACACAACACATAACATCTCTTATATACCAATACGTGTTTTAAGGAGCGTGACAAATAATTTTCTAGAAAATACGTAACTAAGGAAACTTAATAATACATGAATTTCGTAATTCATAGAAATACAATGTCTAAGGCTTTTGGTAAAATTGTGTATCTGGTGATTGTTATGACAAATGAAAGCTGCTATATCAAATAAAGGCAATCAAACAAGAAAGTGGTATTTCGATGACATTAAACATGACATGTAAGAATATTTTGAAATAAAGCAACATTGGTTATTATTATAGTGTTTCAAAAACTTTGAGATCATGGAAGAAAATGAAAATCAAAAGAAAAAGTATTTAGCCCTTTGGTGTTGAAACTAGATAAAATTATTTTACACAAATCATAAAGAATCGTTTGGTTTTATTCATGCATTGTATTTATCGTAAATGGTATTCATGCAATCCGAAAGTTTCTATCAAAAATACAAATTGAGATACCACCTACCTCGTTAGTTCAGCAAAATATTCGGATTAGAAAAACACAAATAAATATTGTGAATTAAAAAGATTTTCTTAAATGAATTTTCTTATTAATCAAATATAAAAATCGGGAAAAAGAACTTTTATTTGTTAAGTTAGAAACGTGTTTAAAGTTTAGAAGTATCGTCTCGAAGGTAAATTATTAAAAATCAAGTAGAAGTCTTATTTTTAGTATACATCTATACATATATTGATTTGTATTTTTTATCATAAAATATTATCGAATATAGCAACACTGCATACCATCGTATGTCTTTCAACTACTATCTAGTACTACGTCTACTTATGTTTGATTCACAATATATTCTAAGAGGTAAGAATAGATGTACATTTTCAATAATGTGATTGATAATGTAAATGTTAAATTTGCTAAGAAATAAATAGTGCAACAAATGATACGAAATTAAAACGGAAAGTAGCAAAATAATGCACAACCCGAACAATCTTAAAGCCCAGAAAAGATACCCACTAAAACTCTTCTCCTTGAACCAACTCCTGGATAGTGATTAGTGATGGATTTAATGTAAAACCCAGTGAATCGAACCGAATCCAGATGTCTTGAAATTTACTGACTATTCGAATATTTTCAAGAGGAGTTTCCAAGTTTTGCTGACTTCTAAGTTAGGTTGCCTGGGTGTATTTTCAATAAACTGGAAGTAGAATGTTTCTTTTATCTTTCTTTTTCTAATGTGTGATTCATACCCTATTATTTCGATATTATTCCAATTTATTGTATGGCTTTCTTGTCTGACATGATGGGCTGTTGCTAATAGATCAGTGTTACTGTATCTTGTATGTCTATTATGCTAACGAATTATAACTTTTGTTGGTATTTTTCTTTCTCTAATGTATTGGTATCCATATTCATCGTATAAGTGTCGTTTAATTTAATTGTGTGATAATCATACAAATTTGTTTTTGTTTGTTTGATACAAACTAGACTTTGAAAAACTTTCACATGTTCTAGGTATTGGATACATATAATTTAAACCGGGTGATCGACAGGATTTATTTAAACTACTTAATAAAAAAAAGATAACTAAATGAACTGTTGAAAAGTTTTAACCATACCTGGCGCTAGCTACATTTAACTTAAAACTACGTGTTTAACAAATTTTATCTAAGTGTTGACAAGAGCTGTCAATACTAGGTGTTCGGCAAATATAATTTCTACAAGGTGTTTGATGAGTATCCTACAAACTAAGTTTCGATAAGTATCATCCAATCCATGTTTTCTAAACATATGTTGCAAATTAATTGTTTCGCAAGTTTCTTTGAAGTGACAGTACAAAGGTAATCCAAACTCTTCTTTGATAAGTCTGGCTGATATCTAATGTTTTATTACTGTAATTTCCTATGGGCGTTTAATAAGATTCATGGAAGTGCAGATCCAAATAGTTGTTGTCATTTAAACAGGATGTTTGATAAATTTTCCAAACTATGTGTTAATATTATGTTATTTATACTATGTACACACAATTTTCATACTTACAAGGTCTTTCAAAAATCATCATCCTAGTCAAGTATATGGTTAGTGTCACCCAAAGTAAATGTTGGAACCATTCATACAAACTAGATATTTGATAAGGATTTTATATAATTTACCCGAGTTAAGGCTGTGATAGGAGTCATTCAGCTAGTTTTTGTTAGGCACTTGCGAACTTTTATCTGAGCTGTGAGTGTGATAGATTTCATTCAAATCATTTATTGCATTTGAAAAAGTTTCATACAAATTAACTTTTGTTAAAGTTGTATAAGTATATGTTGTATAAGTTTTCTTCAAAAAAATGTTGTATTAGTATAATCGAAACGAGATTTAGAATAAGTTTTCTTCAAACAAGGTGTTGCGTTAGTATAACAGAAATTAGGTGTTGTTTAAGTTTTCTTAATAAGGTGTTGTATAATCGAAACTGAGTACTGAATAAGTTATATTCATTTAAGGTGTTTCGGTAGTTATATTTTTAAAGCTATTGTTTGGTTGTAATAACTTGTGTTTAAATAAATATATGATTATATTATATTTACAATGGAGATTTTATTGTATATAGTATCTATAAAAATGACATCCTTTACTTGTACAAGATACATATGCACTAAATATTAAGGATTGATTACCACAACTGATTAAAGTAACATCAGTATATTAAACTGAAAACAATCATAAAGAAATAGCTACTTATAATAGCAATCATATATTACATTATATGTAAAAATGAATTGATTAATCTCAGGTGGCAGTAATTTTAAGTAATGTTTGAAGAACTAGCTTTTATAAGACAAAAAACGAGCGTTGCATCTCCATAAAAACTTTAATGTTACCCGGTTGCTAAGAATCAAGTTAAGTCGTTAAGAATAGTCTATCTTCATTCTTTTGCGAAATATGAAACACTTACATGAAGTGACAAATAAAGACATACCAAAGTGATTATATGAAGCACTACCAAGTGATTTACGTACAGGGGCTTAACGTCTATTATTCCTGTTCTCTCCTGTGAAGGTTGTAGTATAGTTTCCAAATGTAATTGCCAATTAATCTGATTTAGCACTATGGTTTTTGTTCTTTAATTTAAATACTGGGAACTACATATAAAATATACAAAAAATTAGGAATTATAAATTGTGAACCTTGTGTAAACGTATCAGCCTAAAAGAACATACATTTTTGAAATATATTTAAATATATATTCTGGTAAAATTTTGTAACTGTGTTTGTGAACCATTAAGTATTCATAAATATAACTCTGAATCTGTCGAAGCTATATAGGCATTGGATTAAAAGATGAAAAAAAGTCTAAAAAAACCTGAGCAACAAGTATAAAAAAGGACTGATTTTTAGTTGTATCCAGACAAAAGATTAATCTATTTCATTTAGTGAATCTGACATTGTAACCAGCTCTAATACAAAGCCCCAATTTTTATGTATATTTTTATTATATTATATTACAATAATTATTGAGCGAACAACAACATAAATGTGTATTTCTTATTATTTTAAAGTACTTCAGATTAGAAATAAGTATTCAGCTATCTGATTATGAATTTTCCTAGTATATATTTTTTCATGCAAAAATGTTAAGTAAGAAGGAGGTAATAAAAATAAGTTTATGAGATTTTCATATTTGAATGTACTCCTTCACACACTTCCATATTCCTCACATATGTGGATATTTCAAACGAATGATCAAGATCTAACCACAGACAAGTGTACTTTGGGATATTTAAGACTGATGTTTCACAATAGTATCTTTTCATCTTCATTAATTATCAGGCACGTAAAATTCTATGCAATTAGTCTCTAGAAGCACGCAAAATTATTAGATACATTTCAAACACTTTTTTTAGTTCTTGAATCATGACTTTCTTTATGTAGATAGCATTCCAACATAATGCTCATTTCACAAACTATCTGGTACTCTCAGTTGTGTTTTCATTTCCTCGTGTAACAAAGAGACTTGTTCATTTTCCGAAGAACTCATATTGAGTTTAGACCTATGAAAGAAAAGCCAAGAAACGACAACATTAGGATTTGGGATTATTGCTAAAATACTCTTCTATTATAAACAACATTTCATAATAATACATGTCGAAATGCCATTTAAACTACAGGATCTTATGTTACACTCATGTGGTATACTAGGAATCTGTTATGATTAAAAAATCACTCTTAATATATTATATTGGTGTGCCAAGAAATGTGAGCTGTAAAACAAAGGTGCTTTTAAATGAGGCAGTTAAATAAGAATTTAGTACACTAGATATTTGCATCAGATAATGAGGTTACCTACCCCACAAACTGTCACATCCTCTTGAAAATTAAAGAGATCCTTTTGGTTACAAATTTTCTTCTTAACATATTATAATATGACCAGATCTACACTGTTAGGACTCAACAATCATCTAACAAAACACATTATCAGTCTATCTTGCACGAGGCGTCAGAATCAGGGGCACTGTAGCATATTTAACTTATACAGCAACTGTAAATTATGTTATTATATTAATTTTCTGGGGAAATACTCCCAGACCCACCTAAATTAAGCTGCCTTTGGTAGCACGAGAACTGCATATATATATATACAATTGAAGCATTATATAAACTTATATCTTCAGGGAAACTTAAAATGGATAGCCATCGTATGTAATGTGAGCTGCTTACAATACTGTTCTTTACTTGAGTATATGATTGGGAACTAGGTACATTATGTAATCCGAGCTATTGAAAAGATTGCTCATAACTCCTACTGTATGTTAAAGTTGAGTATCTCTATGTATCATACACTAGTAAATCCTAATATTAACAATTATTCTGCACATTTGCTTGTCTAAATAGGAGTTAGGTATCGTTAGTAATAATAATTTTGGTATCTTATTTTGGACTGAGTGCAGTAGGTAATTTCAAATGTTAAAATAGATATGTTAATGATAGCTAAGTGCACCAAGAACCATTAAATAAAGGAAGTACATTATCGATTTGTCTCAGGATTCTTTAAAATAAATTATTTATTTCTGCTATCTCTATGAAATTATGTTTAATAAGATAACTATATCTAACGGTAAATTAGAGTGTTTGAACGTTGTCTATGATGATCGAGGTGTACAGGAAATGAATTATGATAAATAATATTTGTATGTTATTCTCAAGGTGTGATTGGACTTAAATGTAAAAATACAAGCCTTATCATTTTTGGTTAATATTTGCAAAGAACAAAATGTGACATAATAAAAGCACCAAGATCCAAGTATCTGCAAAATGCTGTGTACAGTAAAATCTGAATCTCAGTGTAAAGAACAAAAAAAGTGAACAAACAAGCAAAACTTTTAATCACAATAGCGAACACCATGAACCAAGCAGGCTAGCTTCAATATTTTATATTGTTTATTTGTTTTCTGAATTTCGAGCAAAACTACTTGAGGGCTATCTGCGCTGGCTGATCCTAAATTAGAAGCGATCGACTACGGGGAAGGCAGCTTGTCAATACCACTCACTGTCAACTACTGAGCTACTCTAACTGAATAGTGAGATTGATTTTCGCATTATAAACGCGAACAAAGGGATTAGTGTTTACGATATTTAGACATCTGGCTTACGAGGAAGATACTAAATCCACGCAGAACACTTACATGGAAATTTAGAATGACAAACCGGAATATACTTGCATTAAGATATATTCTATACTAGTTATTAAATGGTAAATTATGATGATATTAACATCATCACACCAGTTGTCGCTTCGTTTATTACTTTCCTGTTACATTCAGTTTTGATATAGTCAGCATTTAGAGTTGTAAATGGTACTGAAATAATTTAAGTAGCAAATTGCAGTTAAGTAATAGTTCATTAAATTGTATTAAACATACCATTGTTCAAAATTTGCTTGCTTCAGAATTTTGAGGCAAAGTTACACAAAGGATAGCTGCGCATAATCATCCCTAATTTCGAACTGATAAATTAGAGGATAGGCAGCTAGTTAACAGCACCCATTATAAACTTTTGGGATTATCTTGTTTAATTATATCGAAATATACCTTTAGAAGAAACTGTACAGCTGCATACTGATCTGATTTTGAACGATAATTCAAATAATGTGACTATTCCCAAATCAGTTTTTCTGAAATTGACGAACTTTGCTACTAAGGTTTGTTTGTTTTCTAATTAAGCACAAAGCTACACAATGGACTATCTGTGCTCTGCCC
>NW_013668766.1:121345-123255 GCF_000517525.1 Limulus polyphemus
CCCGTTGTGCCACTGGAGGGGCTTGCTACTAAGGAATCTCACTTTGCTTTCTACATAGCAAGCTTTATTATCAGATCGACGGTGTTACTATGGGTTCTAGATTGGCACCCTCGCTGGACAATTTATCTTTATATTATTATAAAAAACAAATTTTAAAAATTGTCCACAACAGTTTCACCACTCCACTATCGTAAGTATTTGAATGAAACATTTACGATATTCATGAACTCTCCTCAAGCTTCCCAATTTCTTCAATATTTGAACAGTTATATAAAGTTCACTGTGGAACCTCAGCAAGATATTAAACTTTAATTTCTTTACACTTTAATTAGTTATAACAATGGTTACTTCCGATGTTAAGTGTGCCACAAAAACATTTAATGGCTTATACTCTAATTTTTCACGTTTTATTCCAAGTATTTTAGAATAAAATTTTGTTAAAATATTGTTCTATTGTGCATATAAAAGATTTAGCATGTATGAGGATTTGCATAAAGAAGTTAATGATATAAAAAATTCTTAGGTGAACAAGATTTTCTTATTCATGTGATAAACAGAATACTTCGTAATTATCTGACTAAAGTGCAAATGAAAGATAATTCATGTTACGGTAACAGTTTCAAAGTTCACGTGAGGAAATATAACTGTTTAGAAATAGTTGAATAATTATTTGATTTATAACTAAAGTTTCAAAGTCCACGTGGGGAAATATAATTGTTTTGAAATAGTTGAAGAATAATTACTTGTTTTATAACTAATGTTTCAAAGTCCACGTGGGGAAATATAATTGTTTTGAAATAGTTGAAGAATAATTACTTGTTTTATAACTAATGTTTCAAAGTCCACGTGAGAAAATATAATTGTTTTTGAAAGAGTTGAAGAATAATTATTTGTTTTATAACTAAAGTTTCAAAGTCCACGTGGGGAAATATAATTGTTTTGAAATAGTTGAAGAATAATCACTTGTTTTCTAACTAATGTTTCAAAGCCCACGTGAGGAAATATAATTGTTTTGAAATAGTTGAAGAATAATTATTTGATTTATAACTAAAGATTCTTTTACGATTATGACTGTTAACTTTAACTTGTGAACGAGTTTATCAATACTATCTGGAAACAACTAACTCTGTTACCACACAAGTACATAATTTATGATTAAATCTCACGCATATTACATGTTTATGTAATCTAAGTAGATATCATAAATTGGAATTGAATTGATCTTTCATTTTGAAAATTATTCTCAGCCGACTGACACAGTCTGAACTTCTGACCATCTGCTGTATGTCGGCCACAGTATGCAATAACTGTACGCTAACTGAACAGCTTATTTGGGTTGTAAACATGATGGATGTATAAAATGTGAAATATAAGATACATATATATATATATATTTGTCTTTTATCCTAAGAAGCTTGAAAGATACGAAGATATAATTTCTTGTTTGTCTGTTCGTTTTGTAGAAACGGAAGCAAATTTGATTTCTCAATCAGAGCATCGTTCTAAACACTATATCAGTTATTAATGTCACATAAATTATTAAGATATTTAACTTTAGATGCGACATTTCCTGCCGAACTCGAGTATTGACCAACATGTGAATAACGAACACGGGTCAAAGCACTGGTCACCCTTTGGCGTCTCTTCTTAGAAAGGTCCTTTGTTCTGGATACATACACTGAGTGGTCACAAGTAAATAGACACCTAATTTTTCGTCATTTAACTGATTTATGCTAACTAATTTGTGTTCACAGAGCACTATACAAATGCAAATGTTCCGCACACTAATTATCTTGTGCTACAACATGCCTAGAACTCAAGGTTCTCTCGAATTGTCAGATTTTCTTAAAGGAAGGATAGTTGGTCAGGCAGATGGTGGAATAAGTCAGCGGCAAATTTCGCAGAATTTG
>NW_013668766.1:123330-130379 GCF_000517525.1 Limulus polyphemus
TTCGACCGGCAAGTCAAGAAACAAAAACAACAACAAAAAAAAAACATCTTCGAAGAGCGATCTACTCCAAGTTTTGAAGCAAGAGTGGGCGAAAATCCCACAATCTAAAATTGAAGAGATGATTCTCACGATGCCCCAAAGGATCAACGAACTCCACGAAGCGAAAGGAAGATCTACTAGATATTAATTAAATTATAAATATATCAGTTCATGTAAATATGACTGAAAATTTTCCTTTTTTCTGAAAAGGTGGTGTCTATTTACTTGTGACCACGCTGTGTATTAATATATGTAAAATAATAAACAAAAATAGATAGTGCCATGGGTTACGAGTGTCTTCTTTGTGGAGAATACTTTCTAAATGTTTAATCATGTGATCAACCTCACCGAACAAATCATTTTGGTGAGTGTCCTATTTGTTTGGCCCGGCATGGCCAGGTGGTTAGGGCGCTCGACTCGCAATCTGAGGGGCGCAAGTTCGAATCCCCGTCCCTTCAAACATGCTCGCCCTTTCAGCCATAGGAGCGTTATATGTCACGATCAATCCCACCATTCGTTGGTAAAAGAGTAGCTCAAGAATTGGCGGTGGGTGGTGATGACTAGCTGCCTTCCCTCTAATCTTTCATTGCTAAATTAGGGACGTTTAGCGCAGATAGCCCTCGTGTTGCTTTGCGCGAAATTCAAAACAAACAAACCTATTTGTTTTGTTTATGGAGATGTATTTTATTTGCGTTGTCATGTAATTAAACATTTAAATATGCCCCAGTTACTACTTCACTTGTCCAAAATAGATATAATGTATTTTAAATAAAGATTCGGACGGAAGATGATGAAGATAAATTATATTCTTCTTCTGAAGAAAACGATTTTGTTTAAATGTACGAAAATTTAAAGATCCTTTTTAGGACCATCACATTATGAGAAAAGAGAAAGTTATTATTGCACATATCGCCTCTACTGATGAAAAATGTCTCACTTCTAATATGTACAATAAACATGCCCATTGATTTTTTAAAGATTTATATATCTTCCTTAGCGAGACCAACTTTGGTTTGTCTGTCATATTGACGAAACGATCTTAGTGGTCATGTGATACTTTACAAGTCTTTACTTACATATATTGAAGATAGTATATTAGGGCGAAATATGTCAGTTTTAAGCTGTAGGGGACAGTCAATTTAGGACATTTGATTGTCTATCTATAAAGTGTAAATGAATGATATTTCATGATACGGTAACAAGTTCAAAATCCATGTGAGGAAATATCTATTTTGAAATAGTCGAAGAATAATTACTTGATTTATAACTAAAAGTTCTTTTACGATTATGATTGTCAACTCATTTTCGATATTGTGGTGATTTTTTCTATGGGACCAATAATGTGATAAAACAAGTATATACAGCATGTATTAGACAAACACAAGGTCAATCTTGCCTTCAATTGTTGTATGTCATGGACCACGTGATGACCACCTAAGAATAGTGCAGTGTCAATGTTTGACAGAATATCAACAATGTTACTGATCAAACAGAGCTTTGAATTCTATCAGCCCCTCTACTCTTATTTAGTGGCTTTCAATGTTAATGACGTCATTTAGAAAGATGACTGCAAAGTTTTATTTGTATGTTATGATTTATACGTATAGTGAATAATCTATAGCAAATGGTAAGTTTTGCTATTTTAAGTATTTTATATATTAGTTAAGTAATTGGTTAAAGAGTAGTATGTGACAACCCCTAAAATAGTGACGATTTACTGCTTTCAGTCTCTACTTTTTAACCATTGATGACGTGCTGAGACAAATGAGGTCATCACCCGTTGCTCATAGAATAAGTGCATGGGTCTGACGGCGTGATCGTCTTTGCATCGAAGTTCAACTAGGTTGACGTCAGTTCGAGATTGCCCCCCAGTGGCACAGCGATATGTCCACGGACTTATAACGCTAGGAACCGTGTTTCGATACCCGTGGTGGGCAGAGCACAGATAGCCCATTGTGTAGCTTTGTGCATAACTTCAAACCAATAAACAAACAGTTCCAGGTCGTATGGGTCTATGAGTTAGTTAGTTTCAATGTTTTGTGAACTTTTAATTAAAATGTATGGATAAAGAGTAAGCCATTCATTTATTATTTCTATTGTAGTAAAATAAATTACCAGACAAATGACATAAAGGTGAAAGAGTAAGTTTTAATGTTATAATAGTTGTGTAGTTTACTTGTAAAAGCAAAACAACAGATTTGTTAAAATCCTACAGATGGTCATTAAAATAATTATTTTTATTTGTAATATAACTAAATCTAGGCATATGACTTGTGTATTTTCGTGTATTGTCAATGTAATAAATCAAACAAACGTCTTTGATTAAAAAGTGTCATAAAATAAACCTATCGCTGCTGCTAGATAACTCTAAAATGTCCTTTGTCAATGATATCATTGGCCCGGCATGGCCAGGTGGTTTGGGCGCTCGACTCGCAATCTGCGGGTCGCGGGTTCGTCACACCAAACATGCTCTCCCTTTCAGCCGTGGGGGCGTTATAATGTGACGGTCAATCCCATTATTCGTTGGTAAAAGAGTAGCCCAAGAGTTGGCGGTGGGTGGTGATGACTAGCTGCCTTCCCTCTAGTCTTACACTGCTAAATTAGGGACGGCTAGCGCAGATAGCCCTCGTGTAGCTTTGCGCGAAATTCAAAAACAAACAAACAAACAACGATATCAACATACAGTATTTGAAATTTTCGTCCAATATATAGTAACACTGTTTAAAACATTTTCGAAACATGGTATGTTTAAAAAAATGATTAGACATTAGTGTATAATTAAATTTCATACATTTGACACGTGAAAAGTTATTCTAAGCCAATAGACTTAATTAGTTTTACACTCCCAACTGTGACGTGCCAATGCAATTTCAGTTAAACATCTAAACAGTATTAGTGTTTTTGAAAATGTGTTTACTGTAGAAGAAAGTGCAGTCCTCAAAGATTTATTACAAAAAAGGTAAGTGTTACTATTCTATAGTATTGAGAACATTTATTATGTAGCAAAATGTAGCCATTATGTAGCAAACCTGCAGTGTATCAAATCGAAACATACAGAGTAACAGCCTTCTCAGAGACATAGTATACATTAGCAGAAGAAACAAAGGCCAGCATGTATCGTAATGATCGATCAGAAGAAAGTGTTTTTTTTTATCATGTCAACCACGACTTCCCCCAGTTCGTTCTAAAGAAATACAACTTCCCTGAAAATATAGTTAACTGGATAACAACAGTATGTACAAACATAAATGCAACAGTTAACGTTAATGGTCATCTAACCAGGGTAATTCCCGTCAGTTCTGGGGTAAAACAGAGGTGTCCTCAGTTCCAGCTCCTTTTTGTCTTGATAAGTAATATTTTACTCTCTTTTATAAATCAATGCTAGAATATTAAGGGTATCTCTGTCCCACGAAACTCGGTATTACAACATAAAGTCGCTGCTTACGCAGATGATGTTACCCTCACCCTAAGCATGCCCCAGTCTATTAAACATAGCCTGGACATAGTTAATGAATACAGTGTAGCTACAAATCCCAAGCCATTAAACAGATTGCCCTTGCTAAGCTAGTGTACATGGGACAAATTTCTCAGTTGACAGCAGACAAATTAAAATATATAAATAAATAATTGAATACATTTACCTGGTCCAATAAACCTGCACTTGTACAAAGGGAATGTTATCAACCTTCTACCTTAAAAAGATGATTTGGGTATGGACGATTTAAATAAGCATTTAACAGCCATTTGGACGCAGTTCACATGTATACTGTTACAGTCAGAACACATGGAGATACATTTTATAACCTATCTATTAGGACACGACAACAGGATTTTCAACCCCACCAATATACCAAATAATGCAGCAACTACACCAAGTTATTTCAAATTCCATTTGAAAAATCTTATACCATTCCTAAGAAATAAAAATAGGAAAAGCTTAAGCCAGATGAAAACCAGTGAACTATATAACAGAATGCTTAGTCATTGCCACTCTAAAGTAATTAAATTATCCTACAATAGACTGGAACAAAGTTCGGGACTGGGTAAATTCCAAATGCTTTAAAGCGTCTCGGCGCGACGTAGCTTGGAAGATTGCCCATGAAATTGTTCCTGTAGAAGCGAGATTTAATCAGTTCAAAATCACAATCATTGCTCGTTCTGCCCCTGTATATGTATGACTGTGCTACATCTGCGGCTCTATGGAGGAAATGTGCCTTCATATTCGGCATCAAGTATGTCGTTTTTAGTACAATACTGTTCTGCCATCCTGTTTCTGTCACTAAACCCCATGTTTTTTCCTTTCTGTACTTACCAGGGGAACTTAAAGTGCAGCTCTTGGCTTCCAGCTGCAGGGGAGTATTCCAATGTGCGCGAGAGACGTCAGTGAAATCCTGAAAAGGGTTAGGAAAGCCACCCGAGACCTCATCGTCTACACTTTAACAAATATAACTGCTCCAAAAAGTAGAACAAGGATAACTCATGTATCTTTGAAAATCTTGGCGATGTCTTCAATCTCACGTTTTAACAACAGCATCCTCTCTAGCTAAGAGTCCATGCCATCACGAAAGTTCAACTGTACTCCAAGAGGTCGGACAGGAAAGAAGGATTACGGTGGTCCAGCCTCCAGTACTGGAGACTACAAGCCTGATAAACTGTTCTTTTAATGTTGTGTATGGTTACAAACTCGGATTTTGTGCTTTTCTTTGGATATGGACCACAAGTAACATAATGACTTTATTTATCGTTAATGATCATGCATTCAATGTATGTGTGTGTCTTAAGTGTTTTTCTCTTGTTAGTCAGAAAGAACGAGCACTTAGACAACATCAGCCCTATTAAACTGGGAAGTCTTTCTATTTTGACAATAGTGGCCAAGTGGTGCGTCCCTGCAAGTTCACTTTGAGAGGTGTAACGAGCATTGGGACCCGCGAGGCCCATAACTTTTATGATCTTTAGTTTTAAAAAGCCATATGGTGCGTCTCAGCAAGTTCATCTCGAGAGGTTCAACAAGCCTAGAAACCGCAAGTTTAAATGTCTAAAGTTTCGACCCCAGCTTTTCACTCTAAGGAGCGAAACTCATGGGGTTCTACTTTTAAATATAAATATATCTTAAGGCTATATTTGTAATGAGCGTGACTCACTTCTGTCGATGAAGAGCCACACAAAGTGTATAAATATTGTTGTTACTTCCCTTACTGGTCTTAATGTATCTGGATGTACCATTTTTCTGTATCTCAAACGAGCAGAGATTTACGGAAGGTCGTATCTTAACCTCATTCCGGCTTGCCTCAAACTAAGCTTAAAGTAAACATTTGTGATATACTATTCATAGCTTTAAAAATGTTTTAAAATTGTTTTAAAAACGAGTTCGACCTAGTAGTGTAAATTTTAGTACATGTCTTCCCACAAAAACAAGCTACAGTAAGAGATTAATAGCCTAGAGACAAATGATAGTTAGCGAAACATTGGGAGTATGTAAAGGGATGAAAGAAAAAATAGTTTAACATCTTCTCTCTCAAACAAATATTATTAAAATGGTAAAAAAGTACTCACCCTTTCAGCTCATGAAAGAGCTGGCACTATTGTAATCATGTCTCCTTGTGGAAAAGCTATGTCAGTGTTGTCTTACTATTCTTATGTATGTTTCAATAGGTTAGTTTATATCTTAGGTACAAGCACATAATACTTAATCAGTTTGAAAGCAATAAACTCTTTTGGAGGTGCATTGGAGGACTTCTCGGGCACATAGTTCAACAGATTTGTTGCTATTACATTTTTACAGCCATTTATCTCAAGAAACAGCCAATGATGTTGATCTGTGACAGAAACGATTGCAACCTTGTTCACATTATTTTCATATCAGGACTTATTTACATAAAATTGCTGTCAGGACAGTTGTGTTTGTTAGTATTGGGAGCTGGACTTAACTTTCCTCAACTGCAACTTTCTTCTTTGACTAAATCCTGTACCACTATGAAACCTTTCATAAAACTTTCTTTTCACTCAAAGTACAATGTGTGATGTTCCTCCATTATCATTATACTTTCTGAAAAATTTATTTTCACTTACAATACAATGTGTGACGTTCCTGTCCATCACCTAGGCACCTTCTAAAAAACTTTCTTTGCTTTCATAGTACAATTTGTGATGGCCTTGATCACCACGTGGGTGATAGTAAATTGTCCTTTCTTGATGAGTCACTTAAAGCCTATCATGTCTTATGAAGAATCGCTACAATCTTTCTTTTCACTTCTTAGACGTCTCTCATGCTGCTCTTTTGAAGTTGATCATTTTGCAACATATCTTGCAAGGAGCTTGTGAGCCTTTTTCAACTTTTAACTTGTTATTTTTTATTTTGTTAAGGGTACCAGATGCTATGTCCAGCTTTATAACAATGGCTTTTTGAGTCGGGGAATTCATTTTCGTGTTCACTTTGTGCATAAGTGCGTTAGTCCTGATTGAGTTGGACTGTGGAACTTGTTGCTGTCATGAGCTCTCTGTCGTACATTTTTGTTTTTAACTTCTGTAAAGAACACTGGAGACTCCTTTTTCAAAGTGTTATATCTTATTGGTTCATCAATTAAACATCTCCCTATGTGAACATTTATTTTCAGAAAAAGCTAAAACATGCCTCTCTTTTCACTGATCATTTTATAAAAGTCTTATACAAGCCCGATTATTACGTTTTGCTTTTACATATGTAAAAGATGTTTGTCCAACATGTGACCATAGTCCTAGAATAATCTCGACAGCTTAGAGAAATGTAGTTAATTTACACTCGTTTCCATATAAGTAAATGAACCTCCATATCAATAGTAATACTGAAATAAACTGCATTTCAGGATTGTGGACGCAGCTCAATTCAGGATATGTGAAAGTCTCCAAACATTGCACTAAAAGCCTTATCTAAAACAACAAAGATCCAATTTCATGTAAAAACGATTGGATCATTCCTAATTTTTACATTGTTTATTGTTTGTTTGTTTTTGAATTTCGCGCAAAGCTACACG